>NW_028169462.1:0-12500 GCF_963971535.1 Notolepis coatsorum | reverse complement strand
CACATCATCAAGGTAGCGGCAAGGTAAAGAAGATGGCGGACAACGGAGGGAAATGCAAAGTGGACAAAGGCTGCCCCAGTCTCTCTCTGTCTCTCTCTCTCTGTCTCTCTCTCTCTCTCTCTCATTTCTTCTCTCCACCTGTCAAGGTTTAACAAACGACTGTTCCATCGCTGTTAAACCACAGGCTTTAAACGGGGAGGCTTTCCCTTCCCTTTGGAATTTGTGGCCCTTCTGTCCCACATCCACTCTACAAATGGTGCGGCTAGAAGGCTAACGATGCGCTAAAGTCTTTGCCGTGATAAGCCCCTCTATAAATAAGAGCGTTTGTAGAGGCGGCCACTGACACCACGGACCCGGTAAGAGGTGAAGCGACTGGTTGGTTTTACTGTTTTTATTTATCTTTTTCCATTTCATTGGAATGTTCATGAATCCATCTTTCTCCACACTGGCTACTGCCAGGAGATAGGCCTATGCTACCTCGAAGAAGAGAAGAGAAGAGAGGAGAAGAGAAGAGAAGAGAAGAGAAGAGAAGAGAAGAGAAGAGAAGAGAAGAGAAGAGAAGAGAAGAGAAGAGAAGAGAAGAGAAGAGAAGAGAAGAGAAGAGAAGAGAAGAGAAGAGAAGAGAAAAAGAGAAGAGAAAAGAAGAGAAGAGAAGAGAAGAGAAGAGAAGAGAAGAGAGATCCTCCCTAAAAAAGATAAGATATAAGAGATAAGATGACTCAAATGAGGAGGGAAAAGAGAACAGTGCAGAGAAGAAGAGCAGAATGAATCAGGCAGGCAGAGTAAACACATCTCTCTAACTTCTCCCCCCATCTGGAAGGAGGTGTCATATTACCAGAGGAGGTGGGGGCGGAGCCAATGTCCCTCAACTCCTCCCACAGCCGTGTCAGTCCTTCCTCCTTACAGACAGAACTCACACCAGTGTACGGCTCCTCGCTCATCCCAATCTGCTCCTAATTACCCTGCTGGCTACACTGACCCAGGGCCCACGCCAGCGACTCCCTCTGGCCTACATGAGCTCCATCCACCTTGGGTTCTTCTGACACAGTAAATCCACACATCCACGTCCAGTATTGTTACAGCTAAAACACCACTCCCACTTTGGCCCACCTTGAATGTTAATATGGAGATAAGATTTTAAAGGTTTTAACTCTATATTCTGCAATTGTCTCTTCAGGACATGATACTGTACTCCACCTATGCTACTAAAGTACTGTATGCCATAGTGAGAAAATAAATCACTGACGTATGTAGTAATAGTCTACTACTGTCTATTGTATATTGTATGTCTTGCATTGTCTCTTGACTCTGGCGGAGTCAGTGGTCCCTGCCTGCTTCAAGATGTCTACCATCATCCTTGTACCAAAGAAACCCTCCCCAACAGGTCTCAATGACTACAGACCGGTGGCACTCACCTCTGTGGTCATGAAATGTTTCGAGAGGCTGGTCAAGGACCACATTTGTGCCTCCCTCCCCAGTGATATGGACCCTATGCAATTTGCATACAGGCCAAACAGGTCCACTGATGATGCGGTCTCCCAAACCTGCACAGCACCCTCTCTCACCTGGACCGCCAGAAGGGGGGCTATGTGAGACTGTTGTTCATTGACTACAGCTCAGCGTTCAACACCATAGTCCCCACCAGACTGGTGGACAAGCTGATCGAGCTGGGTCTGAGCTCTGCTCTGAGCGCCTGGATACTGGACTTTCTGAGCGAAGGGCCCCAGGCGGTCAGGGTGGGGGGTCAGACCTCCAACACCATCACCATGAGCATCGGGTCCCCCCAGGGCTGTGTTCTGAGCCCCCTGCTGTACTCACTATACACACACAACTGTGTGGCCAAGTTCAGCTCCAACTCCATAGTGAATTTTGCGGACGACACAGTGGTGGTGGGGTTGATCTCGGACAACGACGAGAAGGCCTATCGGGAGGAGGTTGATGAACTGGAACGCTGGTGCCAGGACAACAGCCTGCTCCTGAACATTGGTAAAACCAAGGAGCTGATCGTGGATTTTAGGAGGAGACAGCAGGAGACACACACACCACTGAGGATAAACGGGGCTACCGTGGACAGGGTGAGCAGCTTCAAGTACCTGGGGGTCCACATCTCAGAGGACCTGACATGGACAACACACATAGACTCAGTCGTAAAAAAGGCGAAGCAGCGCCTCTACCACCTGAGACAGTTAAGGAAGTTCAGAGTATCTGGGAAGATACTCCAGTCCTTCTACTCCGGAGCTGTAGAGAGCATCTTGACTGGAAACATCACTGCCTGGTATGGAAACAGCACGGCACAGGACAAGAAGGCCCTACAGAGAGTGGTGCGCTCAGCCGAGTGTACCACAGGTATTGCACTACCAACCCTGAAGGTCCTATACAACAAGAGGTGCAAATCCAGAACCTGCAGGATAATGAAATTACCCTCACCACCCCAACAACAGCCTGTTCATGCTGCTGCGGTCAGGCAAACGCCTGCAAACACCAGTAACGAGGACAGAGAGACTTCGGCTCAGCTTCTTCCCCCAGGCCATCAGAGTCTTGAACACTGAACTCTCCACACACAAGCACACATGAGCACACACACAACACACACACTGTACACGCTCACACACTAGCAGCCACTTTAACATGAGCACATACACACTCATGCTGCACACGCTCACACTTATGGACACTTTACAGAAGGAAAGGTCACTTTAAGAATAGTATAGTAGAGCTTGTTTGTATAATATAGCATTGTATAGCAGTGTACATAAAGACCCAGTGCCTCATCCGTAGCTAACAGTGTACTGCACTACCACAGGACCTAGCATGTCCTACCATGCTCTGTAAATAACTCATGTACAGATACCGATATGCCCTACTTTGTTTACTTGTTTATTGCACAATGTCGCTCTATTGGTTGGATTCTTAATTTATTATATATTATTACTATTGTATTGCACATCGTTGCGAGCAAGACCCCCCGCATTTCACTGTATACCTGTATGCTGTGACAAATAAAACTCTTGTATCTTGTATCTTGCACTGTATGTATGAGGTCCTGTTGTCCTTGTGACATGTGTCCCAGTGCTGTGTTGTCGATAACTCAACACATTGTGACATTTATTCTATGCAGATGATAAAAGTGATTGTGCTTCTGAAAGCTGATTGGCTACATAGCATTTAATTGCACTTAGAGCATTATATCTTCTGAAAGCTGATTGGCTACATAGCATTTAATTGCACTTAGAGCATTATATCTTCTGAAAGCTGATTGGCTACATAGCATTTAATTGCACTTAGAGCATTATATCTTCTGAAAGCTGATTGGTTACATAGCATTTAATTGCACTGAGAGCATTATATCTTCTGAAAGCTGATTGGTTACATAGCATTTAGGCGCACTCAGCACTATATCTTCTGAAAGCTGATTGGCTACATAGCATTTAATTGCACTTAGAGCATTATATCTTCTGAAAGCTGATTGGTTACATAGCATTTAATTGCACTTAGAGCATTATATCTTCTGAAAGCTGATTGGCTACATAGCATTGAATTGCACTTAGAGCATTATATCTTCTGAAAGCTGATTGGTTACATAGCATTTAATTGCACTTAGAGCATTATATCTTCTGAAAGCTGATTGGCTACATAGCATTTAATTGCACTTAGAGCATTATATCTTCTGAAAGCTGATTGGTTACATAGCATTTAATTGCACTGAGAGCATTATATCTTCTGAAAGCTGATTGGTTACATAGCATTTAGGCGCACTCAGCACTATATCTTCTGAAAGCTGATTGGCTACATAGCATTTAATTGCACTGAGAGCATTATATCTTCTGACAGCTGATTGGTTACATAGCATTTAATTGCACTTAGAGCATTATATCTTCTGAAAGCTGATTGGTTACATAGCATTTAATTGCACTGAGAGCATTATATCTTCTGAAAGCTGATTGGTTACATAGCATTTAGGCGCACTCAGCACTATATCTTCTGAAAGCTGATTGGCTACATAGCATTTAATTGCACTGAGAGCATTATATCTTCTGAAAGCTGATTGGTTACATAGCATTTAATTGCACTTAGAGCATTATATCTTCTGAAAGCTGATTGGTTACATAGCATTTAATTGCACTGAGAGCATTATATCTTCTGAAAGCTGATTGGTTACATAGCATTTAATTGCACTTAGAGCATTATATCTTCTGAAAGCTGATTGGCTACATAGCATTTAATTGCACTTAGAGCATTATATCTTCTGAAAGCTGATTGGTTACATAGCATTTAGGCGCACTCAGCACTATATCTTCTGAAAGCTGATTGGTTACATAGCATTTAATTGCACTTAGAGCATTATATCTTCTGAAAGCTGATTGGCTACATAGCATTTAATTGCACTGAGAGCATTATATCTTCTGAAAGCTGATTGGTTACATAGCATTTAGGCGCACTCAGCACTATATCTTCTGAAAGCTGATTGGCTACATAGCATTTAATTGCACTGAGAGCATTATATCTTCTGAAAGCTGATTGGTTACATAGCATTTAATTGCACTTAGAGCATTATATCTTCTGAAAGCTGATTGGTTACATAGCATTTAATTGCACTGAGAGCATTATATCTTCTGAAAGCTGATTGGTTACATAGCATTTAGGCGCACTCAGCACTATATCTTCTGAAAGCTGATTGGCTACATAGCATTTAATTGCACTGAGAGCATTATATCTTCTGAAAGCTGATTGGTTACATAGCATTTAATTGCACTTAGAGCATTATATCTTCTGAAAGCTGATTGGTTACATAGCATTTAATTGCACTGAGAGCATTATATCTTCTGAAAGCTGATTGGTTACATAGCATTTAATTGCACTGAGAGCATTATATCTTCTGAAAGCTGATTGGTTACATAGCATTTAATTGCACTTAGAGCATTATATCTTCTGAAAGCTGATTGGTTACATAGCATTTAATTGCACTGAGAGCATTATATCTTCTGAAAGCTGATTGGCTACATAGCATTTAGGCGCACTCAGCACTATATCTTCTGAAAGCTGATTGGTTACATAGCATTTAGGCACACTCAGCATTATATCTTCTGAAAGCTGATTGGTTACATAGCATTTAAGTGCACTCAGCACTATATCTTCTGAACAGGAACAATAAAACAAAAAGTCTGGCAAGACACGAGGCTTCTACACCTGTGGTTGGAGCCTATAATAAATCATGTAGTGGCAGAGAAAGTCAGGCCATTAACAAGATAGCTTGCCAAATAAAAGCAGCAATGGAACTGTTCCTGGCAACGAGGCTGCTGCCTGGAAGGGAGCGGTGGATTTCAAAGGGGGAGGGAGGCTCTTTGGAACCACAGGTAATATGACAGGAGGTAAACGAGACAAACACACACACACACACACACACACACACACACACACACACACACACACACACACATAACACAACACAACAAAGACAGGAGAAAACATGGCGTGTGTTACACCTAAGACTGTCCCTGTTGTTATTAAACCCAAACCAGCCTGTGAACCCAATACAGCCATGTGAGAAGGATGTGCCTCCCATTCAAACTAACTAACTTAATCCTAACTCTCTCACCCCTTCAAGCTACTGTAACTCCACCCTAACTCTCCCAACCATTCAAACTAAGTATTGTATCCTAAGTAAATAACTAACTTAACTGTGAGGAACAAATTGTGGACACGTGATGCAAGGCTTCTATCCTCCCTACAACCGGCCAGTGGGGGGCATATGCGAGCAACGTTCAAGACAGGGGAGGGGAGAATTGGCACAGCGAAATTGGGATGGGAGAAAACAATTTAAAAGAGGAGAAAAAGTGGATAAAAAAAAGAGGAACAAATTGTAAAGCGCTTTGGATAAAAGCGCTATATAAATGCAGCCATTTACCATTTAACTACATCTTAACTCTCACTCATTCAGACTAGCCCCATGCTAACTCACTCCCTCATTCAAACTAGCTCCATGCTAACTCTCTTACTCATTCAAACTAACTCCATCTTAACTATCTGCCCACTCAAACTAACTCCATCCTAACTCTCTCCCCATTCAACTCCATCCTTACTCTCACCCATTCAAACAAACTCCATCCCAACTCTCACACATTCAAACTACATCCTAACTCTCTCCCCATTCAAACAAACTCCATCCCAACTCTCACACATTCAAACTAACTCCATCCTAACTCTCTCCCCATTCAAACTAACTCCATCCTAACTCTCTCCCCATTCAAACTAACTCCATCCTAACTCTCTCTCACCAATTCAAAATAACTCCATCCTAATTCTCTCCCCACTCAAACGATCTCCATCCTAACTCCCTCCTCCATTCAAACTAACTTCCCTCTAACTCTCACCCATTCAAATAAATAATAGAAAAGGCCTACAGTTAACAGTAGTATATTGAACCATCTCTGATTACATTGTGTTGATACACAATGTGGAGTTCTTGGCGACTGCGGCCCTAATGATAAAACCTTTTTATTCTCTGAGACAGATCCAACAAAGCTGTGGACAGGCGGCCATCAAGCGGAACAGATCTAGAGATCCTTTCAACAATAACCTGGCTTCTTCACCACACTAACATTATTCTCTGGGCCCCGGATCCAATTTCTCCTCCAAGCCACAGTCTCCCAGATGAGCTTCACTGCCAAAAATCCTCCTCTCTCCGTCTTCCTGTTTTCCCCTCACATTTCTGGGGTCCGCCTGAGAATTCCCACCAGAGCCCCCATCCCATCCCATCCCATCCCCACGCACGCCTGATGCAGAAACAGATTTTTATAATTCCCCCGCCGGCCCCCGGGGGAGCGGAGCGAGGCGAGAGCTTGGGAAAGTGCTCTTCCGGAGAGTGAACTCCACAGCGGAGCACAGCAGAGTCGTGCCCGGGGTTTCTGCCTCCCTCTGACCTCCACACACTCCATGACCGACAACTGTGAGCCTCAGGCCAACACAGCAGCACAAGACAAAAGACTGGGCGAAACGGACAGGGGCGTTTAGTGCAGTTGGAATACGCCATGGTCAACTGGACTGAGAGATCCATGTCCAGCCCCCCCCCCCCCCCCCCCCCCCAATTGACCTATATTAAGCCCCGCTCTCTTTTCTTGATCCTCCAATCACAACAGTTGCTTCTAGGGATGTCCCGATCCGATCACGTGATCGGGATCGGGGCCGATCACGTGATTTTCTGAAGATCGGGATCGACAAAAATATAATAATAATATGGATTTTTTTATTTATTTTTTTTCAACAAACATGACCATGTTCACGTCTTAAACTCATACTGAGGCCTTAGTTTTGGTTTTAAATTGCATATCATCATTCATTTATTTATTGTCACACAGAGCAGAAGAATTTTGCCAAAACAAACCAGCTGCAGAACGGCAGACCAGCCACACTCTCAGACCCAAACGCATCCTTTGATTTAATTATACATCAAATGATTTATGTCAAGGATTGCAATGCCTCGCTTGAATGAAGTTAACTTTTCACCTGGATAACGTCAACATTCAGGGTGAATGTAATGTGAGAAATTGGGATAAAAAAAATAAAAAATAAAAACAAACATTTATCGGATCGGGAAAAATCGGTATCGGTAGATACTCAAAATCACATGATCGGGATCGGATCGGGAGCAAAGAAATGTGATCGGGACATCCCTAGTTGCTTCCCTTGAAAGCAACCGTTGCGATTGGAGGATCAAGAAAAGAGGGCGGGGCTTGAGATAGGTCAATTCACCTATAGGGAGGTGTAGTCTGACGTCACTTTGGAGCGCCCGCGAGGTCCACCCCTATAGGGATTTATCATTGGGAAAATGGATTATCAGCTATTGTAACAATTCTGCCTCATGAACATTGGAAGGTCTTCCATTTTTGCACAAAACGAGTTCCCTTCTATCACTAACATTATTGTTATTTGGTTGAAATTAAATTCAGCGATTTTTTATTACGATTAATTGCGAATATTTTCATGTTGAGCTATAGATTGTGGATGAATACTCACAGAAAGGTACACCATGCAAAATGTTCATGCTCTATTTGTTTTAAACGAGACGATTTAGAAATGGGCAATGGGGGAAATTGCGTTTTCAAGATGGTGGACTGGCCGGAAACAGCAATGACGTAACCACTACACCTCCCTATACCCTGTATATAGAGCTGCATGTTAATTATTTCTCACAGATTATATATCTATTGTTGTTTGAATGACAGACGGAGGACGGGCCAATGCAGCAGGAGACACCAGCTGAGAGAGACTACATTATCATAAAGACTATTGTTGTCATCATTACACTGGAGACAGACAATTAGACAAACACTGCTGTCGACGGTAGAATTTAATAACACAGTGTTTTAGATGGTTTTGGTTGTGATCAAAGCAGCCCGTTGGCACCCTGTCTACAGCATCTAGTCATTAAGCCGTCGCACTCGGGTGAACATCCAGACATTCTTTTAATTGTCATTACAGAGTGGATCTGTAATTGACAGGTAATCAACATTCTTTTCTCAGTCACAGCTCAGTGAAATGGAACCTGCAAAACCCAGGACTGTGGAGAAAGAAGAAAAAGATTTGTTCAAATATTTTCTGGATGCCATTTCTGTTTTCACAAATTGTGCATGAATGACCCCGTCTTAATAGGCCTCTGTGTTCACAATACTAGATGGCTTTCTCCATTTCATTCAAGAGCTAGAACACTTTGATGTTTTCCAATATTGAATTGGAAACGTGTGGGTTTTCCCCTGAAATTAAATTGCTCACTACACACAACAAAACGAACATAACATGCTATATAACATTTTCCCATTTAGCTTGGAATGCTAATCAGAACATGGCAACCCGAGTCAATGAGCCCTAACCTCGGTGTCGCCACATTACAGCTCCACTCTGGACCAGGTTGCCAGATCTGTATCCAACTGACCACACTCTTTCCATACAACAGCCTGGTGCGTAGCGACTAGTGTGTGTGTGTGTGTGTGTGTGTGTGTGTGTGTGTGTGTGTGTGTGTGTGTGTGTGTGTGTGTGTGTGTGTGTGTGTGCCACTGTGTGTGGTGTGTGTGTGTGTGTGTGTGTGTGTGTGTGGTGTGCCACTGTGTGGCCAGCGGGCACAAGCCACACCAAAGGCTGCAAGGCTGCAACATAGAGGTTTGGATGGTGTGCATGGTGACTGGTTAGCCATGGCTCAGCCATGCCACATCTAACAGCAGCGGAGCTGACTAGGTATTTTCTCCTGCAGGGCACAAGTAGGCCTACAGTAGAGCTACAGATACTGTCCTGTGTGTAAACAACCCAGCAGGACTGTCATGTCTTGTTAAACGTCCTAATTGGAATCGCAACACCCATTTCCCACGGCCAAAGTTATACTTCCTTCTAATGCAACAGAGAGACACTTAACAGGCCCAGCTGGACAGGCCCTGCAGCGAGAGAGAGAGAGAGAGAGAAGAGAGAGAGAGAGAGAAGAGAGAGAGAGAGAGAGAGAGAGAGAGAGAGAGAGAGAGAGAGAGAGAGAGAGAGAGAGAGAGAGAGAGAGAGAGAGAGAGAGAGAGAGAGAGAGAGAGAGAGAAGAGAGAGAGAGAGAAGATACAGTATGTGTGCTTCTGTTTCTATGAGTGTTTGATGGTATATCCATGTATCCTTATGTGTGTGTGTGTGTGTGTGTGTGTTGTGTGTGTGTGTGTGTGTGTGTGTGTGTGTGTGTGTGTGTGTGTGTGTGTGTGTGTGTGTGTGTGACCATAACAGGGAGGGGGGGGGGGTTGTCTTTGATAGTGACTAAAACCAACACCACAGACAATACTCCACAAACCCCAGCTAGATCTTCTGGGAAGGACAAATTCACCACAGGACACATTCTTTCTGTGCATGTCGCCGTGGTAACGACAGCAGCTCGGCTACGGCAGGAGAATGCCACGGTGGGGTCCTTAGCCACAGGGGAGCCCCGCAGAGTGCCTGTCAAAAATGGGTTCCTGTAAGGGAGGGCTGGAATGACCGTAACCTTTAAAAGCCCTGCTGTCACACTGGTCTGAGCAGAGGAGAATGGAGGAGACAGATGTCACTCGCTGCATCCACTGACACACACACACACACACACACACACACACACACACACACACACACACACACACACACACACACATGCACGCACACACATGCACGCACATATGCATACACACACCCACTCACACTCTAACCCTCCCTAACTCTAACATTACATAGACTTACATGCATTCTGTAACTAAGCCTAACCTTAACTCCTCTCCTCTCTGGTAAACAAGAATACCCTGAAGACTCTGGCAGGAGCACTCATTCAAGGGTACTACGACTATGCTTGCACCTCATGTACCAAAGCACCTCAAAGGCGCTAAAACAAAATCACAAACATCTCAAAACAAACTGGTCAGACTACTGCCCACTAAGGATGGCTTAGAGTAGACGACAGAGTACAGCAACTTGCAATGGGCCTGGTCTACAAGATACACTACACGACTAAGGTACCCATGTACATGTCAAAATACTTCCCAAATGTCAGTGAATACCACGACCACAACACCAGAGGGAGCTCCACAAATCATGTAAAACCCAGATTCGGCTCAAACAAGGACTAAACACATTTAGCAATTATGCCACATCAATGTGGAACGCCCTACCCACAGCTGTAAAGGAATGTGAATCACTACCCACTTTCAAAACCACCCTCAAAGAACACCTACGGGAGACTGCAATTCGAAACTGGCCCCTGTAAATGTCCTAACCCAACCCCCTCCAATGTACAGTTACCCCCCCCACCTCCAATGTACAGTCCCCCCCCCCCCACCCCCCCCACCTACACCCCCCCCCCCCCCCCCCCCCCCACCCGACCTACCCAACCTCCTCCAATGTACAGTTTCTTCCCCCTCAAATGTATATACCTCTTTTTTAGACCCTTTTTGTATCACAAACAGTACTGTATTTGTATAGCTGGTATGTCAAGAAAACTCTCTCTCACACACACTCTCGTTGTGCATGCTATTGAAGTGGTAGTTAGGTAGGATCTGGTATGCTACTGTATGTACAGAGTTTTGCTATATACAGAAATCCTCTTGATTTCACGACAAATAATTACATAGTGAGCTCTCTAAGGAGGAGAGGTCAGAGGTCAGTGCTTCCATGAGAGTCCTGCAACACAGTGGCGTGATGTTGGACAGGCCACGCTTTGTCCCTCATTAAGCCACCATGGGCATTTTGTCTCTCCACATACACGCATGTATTTTGTACATACACATCTCTAGGCCCACATGCACATATAGGATGTTATAACATATACATGTAATCAAGTGTGACCTTTCAGCCATAGAGAAAACACCCATAGTCAACTAGGGAGTATAGGCTGTTCTTCCTTGGATCAATATGGCAGTGCAGCCATGCAATCGCATTACCCATTTTAAGAATCCACGTGTGTTATTGCTGTGCCTCTGGACAGTGCAGTCTCAGTGAACATGATGCATAATAATAACACTGAAGGAATCAGAGAGAACCCTTAAATTGGCAATGTCACCTGATTGTAGAATCTAGGGCTGCTCCATAGACAATGAATGGGGCCCTGATTTTGTGGACCCATAGAATGTTTGCTACACCCAAATGAGGTTTAAATTCGGAATCAGATGGACTAGCATAAACTAGATCTAGGTGACAAGAACTCAACATAATAATGGCTGCACTAGTCAGTGCCCAATTCATTGTCTATGGAGCAGCCCTAGATTTTACATCCAGCCAACATCACACATTTGGGGATTCTGTCTTGGATTTTTAGCTTAAATAGAAAGTGGCACATGATCCTGACTGATCTGCCCTGGAGCACATGAATAACATTTTGAGTGGCAGTCCCTTTTACTGTAAAAGGTGGCATGGTCCTTTGTACAAGGGCCAATGAAACCCATTGAAAATCCATTTTATCAATGAATAGTTAAAAAAAAATGCATGGTTGTCAATCTTAAAATACGGTTGTTGTTTTTCCAGCTTTTGAGATGGAAGGTCATTTCCCAGCAGTGACAGTCAGATACCTGGAGACGATCTACTGGTTCTTCTCGCCTGCCTCCCCACAACAATACAGCCTCTGGGACCTGGAGGAAGAGCCCTGCCTCCCCACAACAATACAGCCTCTGGGGCCTGGAGGAAGAGCCCTGCCTCCCCACAACAATACAGCCTCTGGGGCCCTGGAGGAAGAGCCCCGTCTCCCCACAACAATACAGCCTCTGGGGCCTGGAGGAAGAGCCCTGCCTCCCCACAACAATACAGCCTCTGGGGCCTGGAGGAAGAGCCCTGCCTCCCCACAACAATACAGCCTCTGGGCCCTGGAGGAAGAGCCCTGCCTCCCCACAACAATACAGCCTCTGGGGCCTGGAGGAAGAGCCCTGCCTCCCCACAACAATACAGCCTCTGGGGCCTGGAGGAAGAGCCCTGTCTCCCCACAACAATACAGCCTCTGGGGCCTGGAGGAAGAGCCCTGCCTCCCCACA
>NW_028169463.1:35000-40377 GCF_963971535.1 Notolepis coatsorum | reverse complement strand
GCCCTCAGCCATTCTCTCTATGTACTATTCTATCTGTTTGGTTAATAAACCTTTGTTATTATCCAAACCTCGGTTGACTGAGAACATTCTTCATCAGGATATCTACAAATATCCCACAATTGGCGTCTACGAACTTGTGACGGACCTTCTTGCGTCCTACCGGCGTGCTGTATTGTTTCAGCTATACAGAGAAAAGTGAGTATAATAGATGGTCGACCAAAAAATTTATGGCAAGGAATTAAAACCTTCCCGCTTTTCTCTGTGCCAGGTGAACATTACAGAATGTTGTCAAATATTGAGATCATGGCTGAGTAAGAATAATGTGCATTAATATATCTGATCTGTATTGAGAATCGTTACCAGGGCGCGCGTGCACCTGGGTCCTTATCAGGCGGTTCTGAGAGGATGGGTTATATGTGCTATTCCCAAAAGTTTAGGCACAAAGGTTGAAGTGCTATTCCAGGTCGAGTCGGAGCCGACCAAAAGCTAAGGCACACAGTAAGGTTGTTGGATTGCTAACCCAAGTCTAATTCAGACTGAAATATAGGCAACAAAAGGAGATACGTGAGCTTATTAGAGTGATATCATTGGAAAACGCTACTCTCTTAGAAACTATTCTGTGATTCTTTTGGCAAAGAGGCGGGAAGTTAGGACCGAGAAGCTGTTATAATCTAATTAGATTTAACAGAGTAACGTCATATATTCATAGATGCAACCTCAAACTAAGCTCACAACCTCTTCCATTCCTGAAAACGATATATTTGGATTAAATTAACCAATTGATCATACAGATAGCGGGAAGATGATCACGCGATGTCCTAGTAGTACATGATTACGCGATGCCCCGGGAGTACGTGAATGTACATTAAACGGGACATCAGTCGCGGAAAGTACATTAAACGGGACATTAGTCGCAAGTTGAAGAGACCGAGAGTATGATTAAACGGTATATTCACATCTAATATATCGCTGGTAAATTTCGAAGTCAGGTTCGGTCGTTATGACTTTAATAACGATGTATAGGTATATCAAGGGATAAATGCCTTGTCGCAGCAGATGGCTGGTCGACTAAACGAACAGCGATCCAATACAGTCAGATATACACACACGTTAACTTATATGTATTATTGTTGTTTTGTCTGTTTAAAGTCTCGTTTGTATGCGCACAATATGCCGACTGATATCGCGCCGAGCATTGAGAGACTAGTACCGTTATACAGAGAATAACATTGAGGTGCAACTCACGGGACAAACTAGGATAGTAATTTCCGGAATCAACAAAACCGGCCCACGGGAACGACCATTTGGGGAAGTATAGTTTTATCGTTTCAGTTTGTTTACGTTTCACATATGCACAGACGCGTTCATTCGGTAACAAAACGCTGGTTTAGGAATTCCAGGCTATTGAGAGCTCGTGGGAAAAATACTGTATGAATTGCAAAGCGTTATTTCCGAGGCGAATGAGAACGCACGAACGTCGCTTGGAGCGATGATGTCACGCTATGCGCGCCGTGAAGTTATGATTTTATATGAAACTATCCATAGGCGAACGTAAAGTTTAATGTGCCCAAGGCCGAGGGTGCGTGAAATCCACGTGTAGTATATGTTTTATTTGTATATGTATGTGCGCGCTGCTATTGGAAAATGTTGAGTTGCGGTGGCGAGATGCAGAAGAGTGTTTCCAGGGTTGCATTATCCCAGACCACCGGAGAAACGAACCGAACATTGCATTGACGACACGTAACGTGCTACAGCCTCAGGAACCACTATTCGATTAAAGATACACATGGGCACAAAAGGGGGTAAGTTAATAGGGTTATTCAATAACTGAACTGAACTGTGAGGATCCAACGTCAACACAACAGCTTTCCCCGGTGAGTATGAAAATCATAAATATAGATGCTTTGATTGATTGATTGAAAACTTTATTAACAGATTGCAGAATGGGTACAATACAGTACAGCTCAATACACAAGGGGATGCAGACCAGAGAAAGACTTTCGTCTTGTTTACATCAGGGTCCCCCATTTTCAATTCATCAGGACATATATGACATACATGACATACAGATAGTCAGTACTGCTACATCTATACATTTATGACATACCAGATTTGCTAATTCAGTACTGTTTGTGATACAAAAGGAGTCAAGAAAAGAGATTATATACATTTGACGTAGAAACTGTACATACACAACTATCATCTCAGTTACAGTAAATTACAACTATCTCAGATCACTTGAATGTTTATGTTGCTTTAATTTACACATTATAAGTCACATAAAGCTAGTTTTAAATAGGATTCTAATCAACACAACCCAGACAGTCAAAGCGTCACTAACATATTTTTGTGTTTACAGGAAGCAAGCAGACAATCAGGAGAGGCAGACGGATTTACCTCTAAATTGAATTACAAAGCAGTGTTTAAACACACTTGTATCACAAAAGACTGAAACCCCAACAATTTGCATGTCAACCGAAGATGGTGTGGAGCTGAGAGACAATCGATTGACCATTTAAAACAAATCTGCATCCAAACACCCACATGTAAATTGTGTTTACAAGAAGCAAACAGACAATCAAGAGACAGAAAGGGACTGAGTTAATCTACATTAGAACAAAGCAGTTTGGAGCTAAAGGGAAATCAATTGTGAGACGATAGCAGACACTATTTAGGATGGGCACTTGAAACCCACAGGGTATGCCTACACTCTGACCACAGACTTGGTGGACCAACAGAGAACCACTTAGTTAACATGAATCAGACACGGGTGAAAAATGTGCAGTCATGAAAGGCACCATATTTCCCATACTAACAAAATAACATAACTTGCATGCTATCCCCTCCTTCTATTCTCTGCTTATAACCAATAACATGCATGATTCTTTTAACAAACTAATACATTTCCATGACTGCAAAATATCAACCACCAAAATTGCAGCACAATTATCTAAATGTACAAGATATACAAGTACATTGATCATTTAGCTGACACTTTTATCCAAAAGCGACTCACAGGGTCTGTATGACAGGACATCAAAAAGGGCACAACTCTATCAGCTGAGTAACAATGGTCATCAAAGAGGTGAGTGCTACAGTGTAGGTTAGTTTATTAGGACAAATGCATCACAGTAAGGTTAGCTAGGGTTAGAATTATTTGTATCAGTTGAAAGCAGGATAATCATTTACACAATGATTATCAAAATGCACAAGGTATATTAGAGGTAATTAAATTAATACTACTTAAGAGTAGACGAGAAAATGAATGATTGTTTTTCATGCAAAATTAACTGGCTGCCTAGATTTTATGTTTTTCCCCCATGCTAAATTATGATGAGCACACTAGAGGTGTGAGGAAAGCCAGAGAAGTCGTGACGAGGTAAGTATCCTGAGGTACACCCATCGCACGCATCCTGAGGTAAGATCAACTTCAATTTGACATCACAGATTATAAAGATAAAAAGAAATTTTCTGATTCCATGCAAAGATCGGATCCAAACGATATCAAATGCATGATGGTATTACACAATGAAATGAATTAACCCTAAATGATTTTCCTCTTTAGCAGAAAGGCGTTGAATCATTTATGTGAGGAGGTTTTCTAAGGCAGTTTTTTTTTTTTATCATCCTCAGATCATAAATTGGTGAGAGGACAGGACGAGTGAGATGACGCGTGACCTGAACCACGAACGACGGCGCGACCAGGCAAGGAGGAACACAACCCAGCGACCTGAGCGACCCACGACAGCATAGGACCACCAGGGACACCGCCAAGGAGCTGCGGACACAACCAGGACGACGACAGCAACCGTGGGAGAGCCGCCATCCAACCCAGCCCACAGACGTCCCCAAGAAAGTGGAGCAGGGGACCACGAAGGAGACTGACCAAGGAGACACTGACGAAGAGGAGATCAACCTTTGACGGCCTCCACCCCGGCACTGCAGACCACGGCAGACCAAACCCATCACCTGCAGATGGGAACCAAAGCCCCGACCATCAAGATGGATTCCGATGATAAGCTTCTCATCTGGTGAGAGAGAGCGTCCTACTGACTAGCCACTACACCGGCGGGCCCTCGCCCTCCATCAAGTGGTACCGCAATGACGAGGAGAGGACAGCGAAACCAGCACAACACATTCAAAAACGCCCTGACCACCATGTCTCTGGGCCTGATAAAGGTCAAGCGTGAACACAGTGGCAGACATGTGATGGTGGTGGAGAACAACATAGGCTCCAGGAAAAGAGTCTGCAAGGCCACTATAGTTGACTGCTACCGGTAACCCTTGACAAGGTACACAGGGAGTGGACGGCGACCTCCTGTAAGCCCCCTCTGAATGATGGAGGAGTGAATATCCCCGACTGCACCGTCAAGAAGAGAGACATCATCATCAGAGACCTGTGGACGAAGAGGCATCTGAACGCCACATTGTCCACATTATTATGTATTTATTAAAATTTTACTGTGTTACTGTAGTACATCACATTTGAATTACTTAGGTTACAAAATTGTATTGTCAGACAAGAAAGAATCAGTTGGTTTATTCTCTCATAGAAGAGGACATGTAACGTTGTTGTTTTGCACCTGTATGGTGAACCATTGATAGTATATGCACTAGAATTACATACAGAAGCGATGCATAAGACGTTTTATCTCCTCATTTATAGAGAAGAAATGGAGAAAATTGCCTGATTCTAAGTAAAGACCAACAAAACTGAGGCAATCACAGATGAAAGAATCAAGAATCAAGAATCATTATAAAATGTGCATATATATATTTTTGAACAGTTTCCCATAATCAATCATGTTAGTTTTATTTAACCACCAGGTTAACGGTTGTTAAAATGTTTTTGTACATATTAGCCTTATGTGTAAATCCTATTCCTAATAATTATGCACACAATTTTGTTTTTCACCCTGTGCACTCTGACCACACAGAGACAGTGCTCACATGTATGTAATAGTTTTATTACTATGCCTGTATGCACAACCATCACATTAGCTCCCCTGAGTCACGACATGAACGACTGAAGGTATGCCAAGATATTTGCACAGCTAATTATTGTTTGATATCAGAGTTGAGGACCACTCATTGATATAGGCATTTTGAGCGATAAATAAAAGAAAAGGGTGATATCTATTCCCACATCTCTGATATCAAAATAACACAGACCGCAGTCCAGTCGATCATGTCATGAATCATGTATATAAATAATTCTATTTTAAACTGTTATGCCAACCAACATCACATCGGCCAAAATTTTCATTATTTTAATTGTTTTCTATTTTCACTTTTACCTGTTCCAAACAATCCTGGTATATTATACATTAATCTCACCCACACTATAAGAAAGAAAAGTGAGTATTGTGGTATAATA
>NW_028169463.1:27500-30000 GCF_963971535.1 Notolepis coatsorum | reverse complement strand
TACTGGAAAAATACAAGACATTCATATCTTCCGAGAACAATGATTTTCAATATTCTTCTCACTACAAAGGCCCATTTATCATAAAACACAATATACTTGTGCCTTAATGATAAGGATAAGCGCTCAATGAAGAAACCCAATCCCATTACCAAAAGAAAGTCTAACCTGCCTATAAATACTTACTAGTATGGAGCGACTCACTACAATTGTATTACATGGCCCATAATGGCCCCCAAACAGCAAGGCCAACTTCAACAGACCCTTTAAAAGATCTTCATTGATGTGCAGTTGAGATTAAGAATCATATCCCCTCGACTCAAAAAGTGTTTTTTATGGATTTTTTATCTTGGACTTTGACTATACGTATTGTTATTTGTGACTTTGACTATACATATTGTTATTTGTGACTTTGACTATACATATTGTTATTTGTGACTTTGACTATACATATTGTTATTTGTGACTTTGACTATACATATTGTTATTTGTGACTTTGACTATACATATTGTTATTTGTGACTTTGACTTTACATATTGTTATTTGTCCTCATGTCCTCATGTCATCATATCCTCATATCTTCATGTCCTTATATCATCATATCCTCATATCTTCATATCTTCATATCCTCATATCTTCATATCCTCATATCTTCATGTCCTCATATCATCATGTCCTCATATCTTCATATCCTCATATCTTCATGTCCTCATATCATCATGTCCTCATATCTTCATATCTTCATGTCTTCATATCCTCATATCTTCATATCCTCATATCTTCATATCCTCATATCTTCATGTCCTCATATCTTCATATCCTCACATCTTCAAGTCCTCATATTAGGGCTGTCCCAGACTAAGGATTTGGATGGTCGACTATGATTGGCCAAAATTTGCCGTTAGTCGACTATTGGTCGGGAAAAAAAATATATATAAAAAAAAAAAAATATATATATATATATATATATATATATATATATATATATATATATATATATATATATTTTATCATTCCATTTGGGCTGTGGGGGTGCTTAATGTCTGAAGGAGTCGACTGAAGGCTTCTTGTCCTCTGCAAAAGCATGCAATTGGTCCACTGATGGATACATCTTGATATTTGTCTAGTCTAGTATGTTCATTAGATGGGTGAAATCCTCTTTCAGTGCCTCTGTGCCTGTTTTCTTAGGCAGTTAGCCTCTGGTATGCATGCCATTAGCGTTAGCCACGCTTCTAGGCCTCTTTTCTTTTGGAAAGAATGATAAAATTCTTTTTTAAAACATTTTATTAATTTTTTTTTTTTCAACTAAGTGGTTGGCAGTCGACTACGGCTCCTTTCGACCGATTAGTCGACTAATAGAGGTCAGCCCTACCTCATATCATCATGTCCTCATATCATCATGTAGTTGTAATGAGGTGTTTAGGAGAAGTGGGTAGGATTCAAGCGCAGGACAATGATGGGTGAGAGAGAGACGAGCACGAGTCGAAGTTGCAGATAACCAGGCTTTTACTGAGCATAGTCAAGAAGGCACACGTTACAGGGGTACAAAACGAAACCGAACTTAAAACACGGCAACAAAAACCTCAGCAGGGCTGGAAAACGTGGCTAGGAAGCAGGAACGGACTCACGGGGGAAATACAGAATAACAAGGCTTTCACGAAGGATAAGCAGAGTAGCACGACAGGATAACACCGGGGAGGCAGAACACAGCACGGAAGGGTACTAACAGGATAACCAAACAATGGTGCGACACTGATAGACAGGGAGTGGCATGAATATATACAGGTACTGATTATGATGGAAAACAGCTGGGGCTGACAGACACAAGAATACTAATACAACACTGGGACTACAGGACTAGACGAACATATGAATATGAATACACACACAGGGAACAACAGGCTAGACCTCCCTGAACGTCAGCAAAACAAAGGAGATGATTGTGGACTTCAGGAGGTCGGGGGTCAAGGACTACAGCCCCCTCAGCATCGACGGGGCACCGGTTGAGAGAGTCAACAGCTTTAAGTACCTCGGAGCCTACATATCCGAGGACTTGACATGGACCACACACATTGACAGTGTTGTGAAGAAGGCACGACAACGCCTCTACTTCCTCAGGCGCCTAAGGAAGTTCCAAGTCAGTCAGAAGATCCTTAAGAACTTCTACTCATGTACAATAGAGAGCATCTTGACTGGCAACATCACCTCCTGGTTTGGGAATAGCACTGCACAAGACCGAAGCAGACTACAAAGAGTGACACGTTCAGCCGAACGCACAATTGGAGGGGGGCTCCCCACCCTCCAGAACATTTACAACAAGCGTTGCAAGGGCAAGGCTAAGAGAATCATTAAAGACTCCAGTCACCCGAACAACTGCCTCTTTGAACTGCTGCGGTCAGGCAAGCGATACCGGAGTCTCAAGGCGAGCACAGAAAGACTCAGAAGAAGCTTCTATCCCCAGGCCATCAGACTGCTAAACGAACAATGAACACTACACAACAA
>NW_028169463.1:0-20000 GCF_963971535.1 Notolepis coatsorum | reverse complement strand
TATTTTTGCATCTTTGATGGTGAATAATACCATGTTAAATCTGCGAGGTACGAGAAAATGCTCACTGAGCTCATTCACCACCTTATTGAGATCATGTGTACAAAAAATCTAAGCAAATGAATAAAGGGAAGATGATTAAACAGAAGGATTTGTAGATACAGTAATTAATGATAATCGATTTGAATTATAAATACATATTTGACCTTGAACTTGACCTTGACCTTATTATGGCCAAATCATAACCATCTATGGATAGGGAAAATGCTCCTCTTTCCAATGGCAGGGTTGAATCTGGATTTAGTCATTTCCTTGCGGTTTTTACGATAATTAGCATTTTCAGATAAATCCGTATTTCCGATAAATCGTATAAAACATCGGTAAAAATTAAAATATACACTTAAGGCTTAACAGGTTAAAAGGGCATTTGTTTGGAAATAGGGTCCATTCTAAGGTACAGTAAACTGTGAGGTTTTGTCCGCTGCTCACCAACTTTCTCTGTCTTCTTTAAGCCTACTGTTAGGAATTCCCTACTCACTCTCTCTAGCCCCCACCCTCTCGTTCTTTACTCTCGTTTACTCTCAGTGGCCACACCTGGACTATTATCAATTACCTCTCGCACCTGTGGTGGCAGGCTAATTAGTTCCCCTGTGGGCTTTAAATACCAGGGCTCTTCCCCTCGTTTCGGCGTGGGGTCGTGTTGTATTCATGCTGAGTCATATTCTCTAACATCTAGACTCTTTCGGGAGATCCTCTGGTCTACCAATGCTGTAAGATGGATCTCTCCAGCCTTGAGATGTTTGCTCCAGCCTTCGTCTGCTGTCGCCGTAGCCTGTGGAGGAGACTGTTCTGCGCTCCCTGTAACTTCCACGGGAGGCACCCCAGCGCTCCACTGCAGACCCCAGCGCAGCTGTTCGTCCTGACGCACATCTAGACCAACGCGCATCTCCCGGACCCTCGGGCTTGGCACGCTCTCCAGTCACCAGCGCGCAACGCGCATCTTCAAGGGCTTTGGCCACCTGTCGCTGTTTGCCTGGAGGGAGACATTGTACTGCGCTCTCTAATTCTCTACGGGAGGTATTCCAGTGTTCCACTCCAGACCAGCGCGCCAGATGCGCTCAAGCCTTCGCCACCTGCCGCCGTTTGCCTGGAGGGAGACACTGTACTGCGCTCTCTAATCCTCTACGGGAGGTATTCCAGTGTTCCACTTCAGACCTTCGAGCTTGGCACGCTCCTCCGTACCAGCGCACAGACGCGCATCTTCCAGACCTTCGAGCTTGGCACGCTCCTCCGTACCAGCGCACTGACGCGCATCTTCCAGACCTTCGAGCTTGGCACGCTCCTCCGTACCAGCGCACAGACGCGCATCTTCCAGACCTTCGAGCTTGGCACGCTCTCCAGACCTCAGCGCGCCGACGCGCATCTTCCAGACCTTCGTGCTTGGCACACTCCTCCTCGCAGACGCACCCCGAGGCGTCTCTCTGTTCCGACGCGCACACCAAGGTGTGGCGCGCACTCTGTTCCTCGGCTCCGACAGCGGCTACCCGGTGGACGACACCCTCGCCACCGCCACTGTTCCGACGCGCACACCAAGGTGTGGCGCGCACTCTGTTCCTCGGCTCCGACAGCGGCTACCCGGTGGACGACATCCTCGCCACCGCCACTGTTCCGACGCGCACACCAAGGTGTGGCGCGCACTCTGTTCCTCGGCTCCGACAGCGGCTACCCGGTGGACGACATCCTCGCCACCGCCACTGTTCCGACGCGCACACCAAGGTGTGGCGCGCACTCTGTTCCTCGGCTCCGACAGCGGCTACCCGGTGGACGACATCCTCGCCACCGCCGTTGTTCCAGCACCCTGTTCCTCGGCTCCGACAGCGGCTACCCGGTGGACGACATCCTCGCCACCGCCACTGTTCCAGCACTCTGTTCCTCGGCTCGGACAGCCAGCCACCCGGTGGCGATGCCCTCGCCCCGCTGCCTGGGTGAGTTTTGATTGTGATGTCACTCACCCAGCGTAGTGCCCTTGCCCCCGTTCCCGTTGCTGTCCCTGTACCATTACGCATACGTCTGGGTGAGTTTTGATTGTGATGTCACTCACCCAGCGTAGTGCCCTTGCCCCCGTTCCCGCTGCTGTCCCTGTACCTTTACGCATACGCCTGGGTGAGTTTTGATTGTGATGTCACTCACTCAGCGTAGTGCCCTTGCCCCCGTTCCCGCTGCTGTCCCTGTACCTTTACGCATACGCCTGGGTGAGTTTTGATTGTGATGTCACTCACTCAGCGTAGTGCCCTTGCCCCCGTTCCCGCTGCTGCCCCTGTACCTTTACGCATACGCCTGGGTGAGTTTTGATTGTGATGTCACTCACTCAGCGTAATGCCCCTTGCCCTCGTTCCCGCTGCTGTTCCTGTACCATTACGCATACGCCTGGGTGAGTTTTGATTGTGATGTCACTCACCCAGCGTATTGCCTCCTTTAGTTCTCACTTAGTTATTAGTTTGGACATTTCTTCTCCCACTCTGTTTTGTTCTCTCGTGGATATTATTTTGGACATTCCATCTCCCACTGTGTGTTTGTTCACACGAAGATAGTATTTACTTTGTTACTTTGTTTTTTGGACTGTTCTGCATCTGCTCTGTTTTTTCCCTTTGAATATTAACCCTCTCCTCTGTTCTGCAGAGCGGCCCAGATGTTTTCCCACCAGTCCCCAGTTCCTACCTGTCCCCAGCCCGCCTCCGCGGTCCTCTGTCCCCTGTTCCTCCCTGTCCCCAGCCCGCCTCCGCGGGCCTCTGTTCCCTCTGTCACCAGAACCTGGCCCTCTCTTCCCCAGAACCTGTTCCCTATGTTTCCCCAGTACCTGTCCCTCTGTCCCTAGATCTCCTAGTCCCTAGTCCTCTATCCCTAGTTCTCCTAGTCCCTAGTCCTCTATCCCTAGCTCTCCTAGTCCCTAGTCCTCTGTTCCCAAGGCGTTCCCTTAACCTTCCCTTAGGCGTTCCCTTTACCTTCCCATAGTGTTCCCTTTACCTGCCCACCTCTTAAAGGCACTTTACCTTCCCCTCTTGTGTTATTCCAGTGTTTTGTGTTTTCTCCCTTAAAGGGACAGTGTCCTTTTTCCCTGTTCTAAATAAATATCTGTTTCTTGGCAAACCATCATACCTGTCTTGTGTTGTGCGATTGGGGTCGGTTACAAACCATAACAGTACGACCCCACCAAATCGACGACCCCAGCCAGCACAGACGGTGTATGTTGAGTTTGCCTTTTTTTTTTCTTGTTCCCTCTAGCTCCCCTGTTAGCCCTCTAGCTCCCCTGTTAGCCCTGTTAGCTTCCCTGTTTGCCCAGTTTAGCTTCCCTGTTAGTCCTGTTTAGCTCCCTTGTTAGCCTGTTACTCCCCTGTTTAGCTTGTTAGTCTCCCCGGTTAGCTCCCCTGTTTGCTTCCCGTTTTGCCCTGTTTGACCCCCCTGTAGCTAGCCATGCCCTGGCAGCTAACCCAGTCCCTCAGCAGGGCCCCGGTCTGCTAGCTTGGCCCCGGCTGTTAGCACAGCCTCTATGTTAATGCAGCCTTGCAGCTGGCATAGGCCCTGTAGCTAGCCAGGCCCAAGCAGCTAACCCGGTCCCTCTGCATGGCCTCCACTTTTTTGTGTAGTTTATCCCACTGCTAGGACTGCCCTTTCAGCTAGCAAGGTCAGTTTTTCTCACACAGCTAGGACTGTCCTTCCAGCTAGCTTGTGCTCTCATGCTGGTCCAGCCCTGTCTGCCAGCCTAGCTCCGGCAGCTAGCGCAGCCTCTATGTTGATGTAGCAGTACAGCTAGCATAGGCCCTGTGGCTATCAGTGCCCTGGCAGCTACCCTTTCCCTCTGCTAGCCTGGCTCCGGCAGCTTGCGCAGCCTCTATGTTGATGTAGCAGTACAGCTAGCATAGGCCCTGTAGCTATCAGTGCCCTGGCAGCTAACCTTCCCTCTGCTAGCCCTTTCCCGGTGCTTCCATGGTTACCCCTTAGCTACCCTGCTTGCCCCTCAGTTCCTCTAGACCAGTTGCTCTAGACCAGTTCTCTAGACCCAGTTCCTCTAGACCAGTTCCTCTAGACCAGTTCTCTAGACCAGTTCTCTAAACCAGTTCTCTAGACCAGTTCTCTTGCCCAGTTCGCTAGACTAGTTCTCTAGACCCAGTTCCTCTAGACCAGTTGCCCCTCTGCTACCCTAGTTACCCCTCGGCGACCCTGTTTCTTTTGCTAGCCCCACTCTTGTGGTGGCTTCCCCTGCTGGCTTGGCCAGTACCTCTTGTTTTGCCCCCTGCCGCTCTGTCTGTATTTGTTTTGGGTCGCCGGGTGGCTCCCGTTGGAGGGGGGGATACTGTGAGGTTTTGTCCGCTGCTCACCAACTTTCTCTGTCTTCTTTAAGCCTACTGTTAGGAATTCCCTACTCACTCTCTCTAGCCCCCACCCTCTCGTTCTTTACTCTCGTTTACTCTCAGTGGCCACACCTGGACTATTATCAATTACCTCTCGCACCTGTGGTGGCAGGCTAATTAGTTCCCCTGTGGGCTTTAAATACCAGGGCTCTTCCCCTCGTTTCGGCGTGGGGTCGTGTTGTATTCATGCTGAGTCATATTCTCTAACATCTAGACTCTTTCGGGAGATCCTCTGGTCTACCAATGCTGTAAGATGGATCTCTCCAGCCTTGAGATGTTTGCTCCAGCCTTCGTCTGCTGTCGCCGTAGCCTGTGGAGGAGACTGTTCTGCGCTCCCTGTAACTTCCACGGGAGGCACCCCAGCGCTCCACTGCAGACCCCAGCGCAGCTGTTCGTCCTGACGCACATCTAGACCAACGCGCATCTCCCGGACCCTCGGGCTTGGCACGCTCTCCAGTCACCAGCGCGCAACGCGCATCTTCAAGGGCTTTGGCCACCTGTCGCCGTTTGCCTGGAGGGAGACATTGTACTGCGCTCTCTAATTCTCTACGGGAGGTATTCCAGTGTTCCACTCCAGACCAGCGCGCCAGATGCGCTCAAGCCTTCGCCACCTGCCGCCGTTTGCCTGGAGGGAGACACTGTACTGCGCTCTCTAATCCTCTACGGGAGGTATTCCAGTGTTCCACTTCAGACCTTCGAGCTTGGCACGCTCCTCCGTACCAGCGCACAGACGCGCATCTTCCAGACCTTCGAGCTTGGCACGCTCCTCCGTACCAGCGCACTGACGCGCATCTTCCAGACCTTCGAGCTTGGCACGCTCCTCCGTACCAGCGCACAGACGCGCATCTTCCAGACCTTCGAGCTTGGCACGCTCTCCAGACCTCAGCGCGCCGACGCGCATCTTCCAGACCTTCGTGCTTGGCACACTCCTCCTCGCAGACGCACCCCGAGGCGTCTCTCTGTTCCGACGCGCACACCAAGGTGTGGCGCGCACTCTGTTCCTCGGCTCCGACAGCGGCTACCCGGTGGACGACACCCTCGCCACCGCCACTGTTCCGACGCGCACACCAAGGTGTGGCGCGCACTCTGTTCCTCGGCTCCGACAGCGGCTACCCGGTGGACGACATCCTCGCCACCGCCACTGTTCCGACGCGCACACCAAGGTGTGGCGCGCACTCTGTTCCTCGGCTCCGACAGCGGCTACCCGGTGGACGACATCCTCGCCACCGCCACTGTTCCGACGCGCACACCAAGGTGTGGCGCGCACTCTGTTCCTCGGCTCCGACAGCGGCTACCCGGTGGACGACATCCTCGCCACCGCCGTTGTTCCAGCACCCTGTTCCTCGGCTCCGACAGCGGCTACCCGGTGGACGACATCCTCGCCACCGCCACTGTTCCAGCACTCTGTTCCTCGGCTCGGACAGCCAGCCACCCGGTGGCGATGCCCTCGCCCCGCTGCCTGGGTGAGTTTTGATTGTGATGTCACTCACCCAGCGTAGTGCCCTTGCCCCCGTTCCCGTTGCTGTCCCTGTACCATTACGCATACGTCTGGGTGAGTTTTGATTGTGATGTCACTCACCCAGCGTAGTGCCCTTGCCCCCGTTCCCGCTGCTGTCCCTGTACCTTTACGCATACGCCTGGGTGAGTTTTGATTGTGATGTCACTCACTCAGCGTAGTGCCCTTGCCCCCGTTCCCGCTGCTGTCCCTGTACCTTTACGCATACGCCTGGGTGAGTTTTGATTGTGATGTCACTCACTCAGCGTAGTGCCCTTGCCCCCGTTCCCGCTGCTGCCCCTGTACCTTTACGCATACGCCTGGGTGAGTTTTGATTGTGATGTCACTCACTCAGCGTAATGCCCCTTGCCCTCGTTCCCGCTGCTGTTCCTGTACCATTACGCATACGCCTGGGTGAGTTTTGATTGTGATGTCACTCACCCAGCGTATTGCCTCCTTTAGTTCTCACTTAGTTATTAGTTTGGACATTTCTTCTCCCACTCTGTTTTGTTCTCTCGTGGATATTATTTTGGACATTCCATCTCCCACTGTGTGTTTGTTCACACGAAGATAGTATTTACTTTGTTACTTTGTTTTTTGGACTGTTCTGCATCTGCTCTGTTTTTTCCCTTTGAATATTAACCCTCTCCTCTGTTCTGCAGAGCGGCCCAGATGTTTTCCCACCAGTCCCCAGTTCCTCCCTGTCCCCAGCCCGCCTCCGCGGTCCTCTGTCCCCTGTTCCTCCCTGTCCCCAGCCCGCCTCCGCGGGCCTCTGTTCCCTCTGTCACCAGAACCTGGCCCTCTCTTCCCCAGAACCTGTTCCCTATGTTTCCCCAGTACCTGTCCCTCTGTCCCTAGATCTCCTAGTCCCTAGTCCTCTATCCCTAGTTCTCCTAGTCCCTAGTCCTCTATCCCTAGCTCTCCTAGTCCCTAGTCCTCTGTTCCCAAGGCGTTCCCTTAACCTTCCCTTAGGCGTTCCCTTTACCTTCCCATAGTGTTCCCTTTACCTGCCCACCTCTTAAAGGCACTTTACCTTCCCCTCTTGTGTTATTCCAGTGTTTTGTGTTTTCTCCCTTAAAGGGACAGTGTCCTTTTTCCCTGTTCTAAATAAATATCTGTTTCTTGGCAAACCATCATACCTGTCTTGTGTTGTGCGATTGGGGTCGGTTACAAACCATAACAGTAAACAGTATCCATCTCTGCTGCTTGGGATACAGCCCATCTATTCTATAACAACCAATCCCATAAGATAAAACATGTTTGGTCAAAGCCTGTTTCCGTGTACAGTAGCGCACGAGAAGCCCGTTCACAGTGACTGCCGGCACCAGAGCCTTTGTTCCAGCGTGTAGGTTTAGCTCGGAAGCACGAATGGAAAATCTAAATTTAAATGAACTCGGTCTCTATTCCAAAATCTGATCTCAGAACAGATTTACATCCTTGAATCGAACAGTTTAAAGTTCTGAATTGGGGCGTGTGCTGATCCCAGGCCAGTGCCTGGGGACACGTTTTATAGTGTAGGAGTTCTGTATCGTTAGTGGCTTAGCTTGGCATCGCTACTGCACTATCTCGCGTACGTGCACGCGTACTGAATAAACCACAAATGTACCTCTAATACCAGTATTAGTCTGACCACACCCCTCATCAGCTTACCTTCATAAGCAGGTGTGTGGTCACCTGCTCTCCTCCTTCTCGCTTTCACCACAAGGAAGAGGTGCCTCGGTAGATCCCCACACTTGACACCATGATGGAAGAAATTGGATTAGGAACAGCTTGGGAAACAAGGATACGTTGACATCATATCTTTATTTTCTCTCTCACTATTTTCGAGAAAATACGGCGATATTGTCTTCGTACTGGAGTGTCTAGAAGATGATGATCATTCTACAAACCCTCCGCCGGTTTTCGTATTGGGAGCACGCCGCTGCATGCTTCTCAACTGCAGTTCCTTGCTGTGTTTGTTGGGGTGAAACCTGTCAGGCCACAGCTGAACTGTCGGACATGCCGCTGTTGTGAGGAGCGGTGCGTTCCAGGTTGGGTGAGTAGTGTTTGCTGGCGGGCTCCACTTGTCTGTTAGTGCTATGGGGGCTACTTGACAAAGTTTATGGAAACCGGCCCCAGGCTAGGGTCCTTTGTTTAGCCGTCTAGGCGACAGAAGGCCTTGGTCTGGCGACCATTATAGTTTTAACTAGTGGGCCGCGACCATTGACACTGGTGATCCCTGTGTGTTCTGGACGAGTGGATTCTCTCTGTCACCGTGTTAAGACCCCATCTTTCATATCCAAATGAGAGTATTCCTTCACGAGGGGATATGTGCATGTAATGTGCGATAGCGGCAGATTCATGTTCAAAGTCAGCTATACAGGCCAGTTGGTACTGTGCTGATTCCGCCGGACGTGTTAATGTCACCGTTGTGAAGCGGTGTTGACGTCTTGTTTTCTCTTTTCTCTTAAAAAGTGAGGAGGATTCAGAACGGCGGCTTGTCTGGGTGAGTGTTATGTCATTGTTTACATGTTCATAGCTTACGGTTAGCCGGTCGGTGGCCTGGCGCGGGGTAGCTTGGCTTCTCGCGCGCCGCCGGGAGCTCGCTCCTGATCGCGTGCGTCGTAGATCGGCGTCCCGCGAGCGGAAGCAATAGCACCCGAACGGTTGGAGCAGCCGTTAGCTTGATGCTATTCTGTTGAACGTGCTTTGATTTTTAACATGTTTTACACTCTTGACCACGACGTCATCCTTGACAGGGGATGTTCGTCGACCCTGCCTGAGCCTAGACGGGGATTGCGTCAACAAAGAGGACTGTAGCGACTGGTGGAGCGGCGACGCTGCCCGGATCGAACAACACGGGACGGCTGTGTTCTACGGTGGCTTGTGACTGCACTTCGCTGATCTGCGTTCCGGGCAGGTACGGGGTTGGCCAGACCTCATAACACGTCTTCTGGTTTTACCTTGCTAAATGTATTGTGAATAACGGTGTTTTTTCCCAAAACGTGTGTTGTTGCAATGCATTTGAGATACGTTGCGGGTTGTGTGTGAGCTGTTTTTGTCACTGGCAGTTAGCTTCTCCGTGCAGGTCGTGATGTATTGATCTGGTTGTTGTGTGAGAAACATCATGGTGTTTATGTGTACCGTGTACTCACTACTAAGGCAACTAACCTATGAAGCTATGCTTGGTGACGAGTGAGTAAAAGAATGTTCTTTCTCAGACTGTAATGACAATGAACAGTGAGTTCACACATTAACGGGTTTTCCTGTTTTAACTGGCCGTATTGAGGGTAAAATAGGAGGATTGTGTTTCCCCCCCCGGTTCCCTGGGGACTTTATCACCTCCTATCAGACATGTTGTGCATTAATTGTGTCTTTTGTGTGGTAGGGATACGATGTAACTCTCAGCTTGATTGCTGAGGTTGTGCTAAATCTGCTGGAGAAACTTATTTCCTAAAGGGAAATTGGTTTGGTTGCTGTCATGTGTGCTTAGCAAGGCCTGTGGTCGATACTAATCAAGAATGATGTATTCTCTCATTGTGAAAAAAACGGCGTTCCTCTGTTGAGTGTTTTTGCCATTTTTTGTAGGTGATGATGGGTTGTGTGTGTCATGTGACCTACAACTGGGTTGTACTGGCCACAGAAGCACATGTGTATGTTGGACCGGGGTTCTTAGAGCCCTCTCTATTCTGTGTTTTTCCTTAGTAAAAATCAGATAGCAGGTTAGCTCGTGCGCTGTGTGGAGCTGTGAAACGCTTCATAGAGCTGACTATGACTGTGTCATATTCTCTTTTTGTCGTTACGTCGTATCATGGGTGTGGGGTCGTAAAGGGGTGAACTGGTAACCTTTCCTCTCCCCATTGTTCTGTCGGTCAGGGGTACACCCCCTGTCCTTCAAGGTTCCCGTCACGTGGCGGTTCGGCACGTTACGGGGGGGGGGGGGGGGGGGGGGGAGGGAGTTCCTGGTCCCACGGCCTGGTATATTGGGCGTGTGCACCGCAGGAATTCCCCCGCCATAGAGTACGTCACCATGCGCGTCTCTGTTGGTAGGACTTCCGTGTGCTGTTCAGGTCCATGTGATGGATCTGTTTTCAGGGGGGGTGGTCAGGGCTCCTCCTCACCAAGCGCCTACTCAGGCCTTCTGTGAGTTCGGACTCCTTCTTCCATGTGAGGAAGCCTCCATCAGAGTACAGAGCCTTCCTCCTCAGATTGTCAAAGTGAGTGGACCCTCTAGAAGGGTCCTTTTCTATTGTATGTATATTCGATTCAATTCGTTTATTGAGTGTGTATGGGTTCGGTGCCTCTTCCCCGGAGGCCCTAAAACCAGTTTTTTACATGGCTCAAGGTGCAATATATTCTTTTCAATCTGTACAGCTCGCGTGGGAAGTCTCTCTGGGGATCCCCGTCTCTTTCCTATGGGAGGGTGGTGGGATGTAAAAATGTGAACATTTTTTACCCCGGCTGTGTAGACTGGGATACATACTGTTGATGCTTCCTTCTTTCTATTCCAGAAGTGTTGGAGTTAGGGAGTGTCACACCCCTCTTGTCGTTCCCCTGGGCGCCTTGGGGATTCAATGACAGGTCTAAATAGCCTGTTCATTGATGGGGGTGTGTCCCGACGCACATATAGTGCTAGCTCGCTGTAAACAGGCGATTGACTGGCACGCCTTAGTTGCTTGTGGTTGAAACAGCGTTTTTATAAAGCAACTGAGATGGGGGTTTTTCCTCTTCCGGCGACCACATCCCATGACCTGGGTGGGTTGTCGACGGATTCTCGTTCATGTCTGGGGGATGATGACGGGATGGATCTGAACATATGTAGTGGGGTCTCACGCCCTTGGGGTGGGCCACCAGGCGCGGTTCGTCCCGACGTCTGGGTGGCGCCTTCTTTTCATGTTAAGATCAACACGCATATCTGCCCTTCTCCTGGAGTAGGCATGTCGGCGTGGTTAGGGCACGGGACTGGTTCTGGTCACGCTGGTCCAGATCAGTTGAACCCGTTGTCCGCCGGGGATGCAGATCTGCTGTTCTGGTACCCTGAGGGACTTGGGCTTTTTTCAGGGGGAAAAATGCCAGGTCGGTCTGGGTGTCACAGGGTTAAGCGCTATGGAGACCCTGGTTGGGTATGTTTTTACTCAGCACTGTCGTCATGGCTTACAGCCATGCCATTCTGTACGCGCTCGATCTCGTCGGATCTCGGCCGCTACACAGGTTGGTCCTGGTTAGTACTTGGTTGGGAGACCGCCGGGGAATACCAGGTACGGTGTGCTTAGGGGCTGGTTCTCCATTATTTTTCGCTCCTCTCTCACGCATGGCGAAGAGGGGCCTGTGGGGGTGGTTTTTTGACCTCCTCTGGTGACCCTGTGCTTCCCGTACCGCCAGGCCCGGTCCGAAGTGATGTTTGCGACCCGTAGGCCTGGGTTAACCCTTTTTGGAAACTGGAACACTTGTACTGCGGTATAGCCGGTGTATACCCGCAGGTGTGTTTTGGAGTTTTTTCTTGAGGGGTTATAGGAACAACCACCGCATTGGGTAACACCGAGGTGGTTGATTCCCTGGTGTGTTGGAGCAGTGTCAACTCCCGGGTTCACCGTTTGAGGGTGCCCCTGCACGTTCATGACGTCTGCCAATCGTGTCAGCCTTCTCTGCCTCGACCCCTCTGGGTGGGGGTTGTTAAATGGAGGCTTGGTCATGCAACACCGCCAGCTTACGCTCCTTCCGCCGGGGCGGCTGTGTTCAGCTGTCCCCTCTGGCGCCTGTCTCGTCCGCAGTCTCCAGGCTAGGGTTAACAGCCTGTTGCCTGGTTTTTCCCCGGTGCGCTGCCTGCTTCCGTTGGTTAACCTTTTTTGTGTGCTTACGGCCATGCTGACTGCCTATTCTGCAGGGTCAGTGTGCCAGGCGGTGTACTATTGGGGGGACGGGGCCCGCTCGGCTTACGGCCATACCGACCTGAACACGCCCGGTCTCGTCCGATCTCGGAAGCTGGGCAGGTTCTGGCCTGGTTGGTTCCGCCTGGGAATACCAGGTGCAGTAACTGAGGGGCCTTTGTCCGAATACGCTGGCGATGTGGGGGGCGGGGCACTACGTGCCCACCTGGTGGGGTCTTGATGCTGGCATCATGGACTTCTCCGGGCCCCCATTCCAGGGAGTCCAGTCCTTTTGGTGGGTCTGGGTCTTCCTTCGTGCTCCGCTGCTACGGCCTTGCCACGGGGTTGGGTTTGCCCTTGACCCCGTGATTCTGGGGGCAGTAACGAGGTTGTTCCTCCGTTCGTTCCCGGGTGGCATGCGGGTTGTGCGTGTGTGTAGTCGTGGGGTCAAGCCACGGTCTGCTCACCCTGTGCGTTGAGTTGCTTGAGTGCCTCTTCGCACGGTCGGGTCCGTCGCCCTCCCGTGACGTCCCTAATAGGGGGGCTACCCTCCATTAGGGGGGGTCGGGGGGGCTCGGCCCTCCCTGTTCTGATGGTTTTGGGGGGCTGTCAGCGGGGTGTATTTGTCAGCCAAGTGGCTCCGCTTGGCCTCCCTTGTGCAGTAGCGATGCCAAGCTAAGCCACTAACGATACAGAACGTTAGGTTATGACTATAACCAAGTTCTGTTAGTTAGGGGCGATGCTTGGCATCGGACGCCGCTGCAGCCCTTGTCCTCACCTTGTGGTGAAAGCTTGGGAAGGAGGAGAGCAGGTGACCACACACCTGCTTATGAAGGTAAGCTGATGAGGGGTGTGGTCAGACTAATACTGGTATTAGAGGTACATTTGTGGTTTATTCAGTACGCGTGCACGTACGCGAGATAGTGCAGTAGCGATGCCAAGCATCGCCCCTAACTAACAGAACTTGGTTATAGTCATAACCTAACGTTAATGTGCTCTGATTACAGACCCTGCCGCCTGGTTCTCGCTCCGTCTTCATTTATTCATACCATCCTGCACTGTTCTTTAGAAAAATTAAAGAACAGAAATACATTTTTCATTTCATATGTAATGCAAACAATAAGTAGGCACTGCTTTTAGGACTTGAATCTTAACCCTTTCACTACCACCAAGTGGTTAACCCTTTCACGGCGACAATACGGAAGGTTAACCATTTCACTGCCACACGACAAAGGGTTAACCCTTTTCACTACCACACTACAGAATGTTAACCATTTAACTACCACACTACAGACGGTTAACCCTTTCACTGCCACACGACAAAGGTTTAACCGTCTGTAGTGTGGTAGTGAAAGGGTTAACCTTCTGTAGTGTGGTTGTGAAAGGGTTAACCTTATGTGGTGTGGTAGTGAAAGGGTTAACACGTGGTTATTTAAAATTAGGGTGTCTTTCTCTTCCTATAGGTACTCATTGGAGCGTTGCAATTGGTCTATTTTACAACGATGTTGAAAATATTGGGATTGAAAATATAGGGATTGGATCTAAATAAAAATTGTTTGCTGTTTGCTAAATTAAAAGACAAGGCTCAGATATGACATTTATTAGTTGCTGTTACAATCCTGCCACAACTGAAATTAAGGAGAAATAGTTGGAATTCTGCAATTTACAAAAGACAGTTTCAATAAAAGCCCTTGTTGTTTTTGATGAGAGTGAATTGCATTACCCCCCCCCCCACACACACACACACACACACACAGAAAAAAACAATAATATGCAGTATGTTTACATAGCTAGTAACGTCACAGTGAAATATGACAATTGACGGTTTCCAGTTAGTTGATATTTGCATCATGCAGTTATTATATTTGGGCCAATCACAAGCCACAACGCCCTCAAACGTGAACATGAAATTAAAATGTATTGTCCAGTTGCAACCAGCGCCACAATGTCCATTTATTTGGCTTCAGTGATATGAAGACTCCTCACAACATCCAACTATGACCCCAGATGACCTCACTGTCACTGTCCCCCTTTCAGCACATGTTCATGTCATCCGTGTGACTGGCGTGTATATAGCATGTTAGAAAGACATTTCGTCCCTGTCTCTTGTCTGACAGGCGACCTTAAGACACCGTGATGCAGACAGCCATTCCTTTCCCCCAGAGAATACACTCTGTACGGGTGGGCGTGTGTTGGTGTGTATGTGTTTTCATGTGAGTGTTTATATGTGTGTGTGTGTGTGTGTGTGTATGAAAGAGAGAGAGAGAGAGAGAGAGAGAGAGAGAGAGAGAGAGAGAGAGAGAGAGAGAGAGAGAGAGAGAGAGAGAGAGAGAGAGAGAGAGAGAGAGATGAATAACAGTCAGAGAGAGAGGGAGAGAGAGAGAGAGATAAATAGCAACAGAGAGAGAGAATAGGAGAGGGAGGGAGCCAGAACATGGGAGGGGTAGTGAGTGTGTGAGAGTGAGTGAGAGAGCAGGAGAGTAGAGAGAGAGAGAGAGAGAGAGAGAGAGAGAGAGAGAGAGAGAGAGAGAGAGAGAGAGAGAGAGAGAGAGAGAGAGAGAGAGAGAGAGAGAGAGAGAGAGAGAGAGAGAGAGAGAGAGACCTTCATACTGAGAGGCAGGACGCTGACACAATGGTGGATTGTGAAGGTTAATAAAGTTTCTTTGTTTGAAAGGAACAATCAACCCCTGACAGTCGTTATCATTTCTGTCATCTATTCAGACCCCGCCCTGCCCCCTTTATGTCTCTTTTTATAGCTGGAGGATATTATTGTACGCCCACAAAACATTACTTTTCCCTCATGGGCCAATTTTAGAATGTTATGACCTGCGTTATAATTTAATCAATTTAATTTGTATATGAAATATAGTTTGTTTTGATAGTTTTCTTTGTGTGTGCATGCATGCTTGCCCACACCTGCATATGTCAGCATCTGTCAATATTTGCTTTGGTGGCTATGGATATGTACATAATGTGGTCCTATTTGATATGCAAATACCCTATGAATATTAATGAATCTCCCTCACACATGCACACACACATATCAATACAGAACCGTTGAAACGGTGTGGCCGTGTGCAGAGTTTTATGAAGTGCAGGTGTGAGTTACAGATTAATTTATATACACATGACTGCGGTACACATGTTCACAACAGCCCTGACATGAAGGCCAAGTGAGGCGTGATATTAAAATCAAGGGCTTAAGATACAGCACCATGGGGGGTGTAAACCCAGGTCACGGCATGAATGTAACCTTTGAGGGGAATCTATTAGGACAATCAAAGAGGGGAAATCCAATACACACGTGTGGTCTGTGGTCTCTTAACGTGCATCACGGCATCCCACCTATGTGGCTCATATCTCATGGTATTCCTGTTATGCGTAGGGTTCTAGTGTGTATGTGTGTGCGTGTACGTGCGTGCGTGTACGTGCGTGTGTGTGTGTGTGTGTGTGTGTGTGTGTGTGTGTGTGTGTGTGTGTGTGTGTGTGTGTGTGTGTGTGTGCATACATACAGTATCACTGCTGTCGGGCAAAAACCTCGTATCCCCAATATGTTTCTCCTATACTGTATGTTTTTACTTGGATGTAATGGTTCCACAGTTCTCTGTGTTGTGAGTGACATGTCATCGTCACCCCAAGCAGCATGACAACCCCCTAAACACATGGCTGTCAATCAGAGCATTTTATGTTCTTCTTATTTCCTGAAAAGAAGATACAAAGTTGGAGATACAAAGTATTTGCCTTGACAGCAGCTATGTGTGTGTACAGTATGTGTGTATGTATGTGTGCGTATGTGCGTGTGTGTGTGTGTGTGTGTGTGTGTGTGTGTGTGTGTGTGTGTGTGTGTGTGTGTGTGTGTGTGTGTGTGTGTAGCTAACGTTGTCATATTATCTAGATATTTGGTGTCAGCTGGATGACGTTGACTTCGTTTGCAAACGTTAATGTTCGCTATCTATATGGCAGACGAGCAGGGCCGGATTAACGACGGCCGCGGCCCGTGGGCCTCTAGTGACGAGGGGCCTCCAATTTTTTTTTTTGGAGATCGATGTCATACTGTGACACTGAAATGAAAAAATTATTCATCAACAACAATATTTAGTCAACAAAAATATTTCATCAACTAAAATATACAGTACGTCACACCCCGTGCCTCTCCCTGCCGTCTGCAAGTGGCTAATCTTGAGTTTCCGACCCCCAGTAAGCTAACCATGGATAAATCCAAAAAAAGGAAATAGAGGGTTTAATTCAGCGTGGACAGATTAATTTGCTTTGCCTGATTAATTGCCTATGCCTGATATGTGGTGCGAAATTTGCGAACAACGATTACTGTCATTTTGATTACTGTAGTTTGCCTGGTATGTAGCCTTGGTTAGCGGCTGCCCCACCAATGTTTTACATATAAAAACGCCACTGTGCGTGCGTGCACGTGTGTGTGTGTGTAGTAATTGGCTATCATACTGCAATATAAACTGAGTTTTATAGTGAAAAGAGCAGCTTTATTGGTCAAGATTGAAGGCTCTATATTGCAGGAAATTGCACGTACAGGTTCATTAAATTAAAAACAAAATTTGCCCTGGGGGGGGGGGGGGGGGGGGGTTGTGCGGACCCCCTCCAAACCACCCCTTGCCTGTCCCAAAATATAAAAAATAAATAAAATAAAAAGAATTACATTTTTTTTAAATAAAAAATAAAAAAAATCTTGCACCCCCACTTTCAACTATAACTAGTGTGTGTGTGTGTGTGTGTGTGTGTGTGTGTGTGTGTGTGTGTGTGTGTGTGTGTGTGTGTGTGTGTGTGTGTGTGTGTGTGTGTGTGTGTGTGTGTGTGTGTGTGTGTGTGTGTACACATGCTCGTGTCCTTGCATATACGTGAGTGTCTGTGTCCTTGCACCTTCCCTTGGGGACTGAAGATGGCTGATTAGGGCTGTGAGATGAGGAACAGAGATGACCTTGGTGGCCAGATGCAGTGCAGCATTTAACCGGAGACAAACATGGGTGGAGCAGCTTAAGCACCTCAAGTACTTTAACTCTTTCTCTGCCAACAACGATTAAACTCGTTATTGACCGCCAATCGTTGAACGCCAACAACGAGTATACTTGTTATTTGATCGTTATTTCTTTTATTCGCTATTTCCATTAATTATCCATCCAGGGAGCCTGGTGTTATCATAGGGAATGAGTCTGAGATCGCAAAAGTCCAATACCGCCGCCTGGTAGGATGCGGCCGGTATTGCACATCCTTTGAAACTCTGTGTATTGGGCTGTGCGTCGATTATATTGATCCGGGCAGACTTTTCTAGTAACCTGAACCTAGGGCTTCACCCGATCGCATTGAATCGTTTTCGGGACCCCCTGATTCATTATGCTGTGGGTGGTTATGTCGTGGGCCAAATGGACATACAATCTACCAGATGGCAATCAAATAATTGCAATATTCTTTTTGGAATCCCACCGGCCACAGGTTAGAGCAATTTAACGTCAATTTCAGCTTGATTGTGCCTTGTTTTCATAGCCATCACCCTGATCAGCGTATGTTGTTGTACTAACGAATGCCGTTATTGACAATCAATTAATCAGAAACGACCCCCCCCCTTTCATGCATTCATGATGGAACATAATACCTGACTGACTCCATTGGTTTAATGTGTGGCAGTGCATAGGCATATCCCGGAAACAGCGTGGCAGAGAATGAGTTAAGTACCTCAAGCCCCTCAAGCACCTCCAGCACCTCAAGCACCTCAGGGCTAAACACGAGGTCCACTTCAGACCTGTCTCCAGACGCCGGAACCGCTGCTGAACCTGAAGAATTCCCACATCTGGTTCAAACCCAATGTGCCCTCTATGTACAGTATATATACTGTACAGCTTATAATATGTAATGAGATGTCTGTGTGTATATATATACACACATTCCATTCCAAAATGAGATGTCCATCACTTAGAATGAACAATAATAGTTGCTAATTATATATTGATTGAGATTATATATTGTAACTATTTAAGGGCAAATATAACTGAGAGGGCATACTACCCTCATCTCAGCCTGTTGTCCATATGCACATGTCCAGAGTTAATTATATATATTTTGTATATTGTTTACACTGGCTTTTTTTATTACCTGTTCCTCCCTCCCCAATGTTGCTATGATGCCTGAATTCCCCAAGGGGATCAATAAAGGAATATCTTATCTTATCTTACCTTAATATTTGGTTTGTTAGTGACTTACTTAGATTATGCTGACCCTATACCAGCAGTCTAGTCGTATTGTGAAGCATGTCCTCATCTAAAGGTCGAGATACAGTATGCTCCCTACATTATCGATTGCTGTTTTTCAGACAGATGCTTATAAGTAGATGTGTTTTATGTATGTTGTAGTATAATACAAATATCATGTGTATGTAAGTAAGTATAATCTTCCACCCATCTACCGGTCATTATTTATTAACCCTTTTCTTTTCTCTTTTGTTCTTGCTGTTTAAAAATTATTTTTTATATTGTATAATGTTTATTCCCCATATTTCAAATTTTTTTGTCGATGAACCATCGTCAATATTACATACGTTTATACACAAATAAATTAGTAACACATTCAATCATGAGATAAGATATATACTTATACTTATTCATATGCTTATATACCATCAAATCGTCTCGTACCCCAAACTGCAGTTTCACAATAAGAGCGTCATTAGATTTAGATTAGATACAATTTGAAAGGACATGGACATCGTTTATACTGTACATTTCCTGAAAAATTTGAGGATCTAAAGGAAAGGGATAGGAAACAAGAGAGGTAAGGATAGGGAAAAGAAAAGAAAAAGAAAAGGAAAAACAGATGAGGGTAGGAAGCCGAAGAAGGGATTTTCTTTTATTTGATTTATTTGACAATATTTGTTTTTATGTGGTGGTATGTCTGTGTGACTGTTAATTTGGATTATAATTAAGGAAGGGAGGGGGTTGTAATGTGTCTTTTCATTTTGTCATGTCTTACTGTCTGTATACATGTGTATATGTATAAAAGAAAAAATGCAATACAAATATTGTTAAAAAAAAAAGAAGAGCCTCATTATACTTACAAGTGGGTTCATTATGTTGCCATTGCCAGTAGGTGAGTATGAGTGAACGTGTGTGCATCTGTGTGCAGTTCCTACATAGAGGCTACATATGTGTTGTTATTGGGAGGGTCATATACAAAATGTTGTTGATGCTGCTTTATATGTCAAACAACATATGTGTATTACCTATTAGCATTGAGAACCTCAAAAGAACACGCTAACATTATGGAATGCGCTCACCATCTTCTCAAACAAGAAGATAGATACCAATTTGCACTCTGTGCGTTCATTGGAACCGCTAGCCTTAGCTTTACACAAATAAATGGAAGTGGTTAGCTTTTCCGTATCTGCTTCCATTAATTTGTGCTAAGCTAGGCTAGGCTAGCTGCCAGCCGGATCGCTTCCTACCGAACACACAGAGAAGACGGTTAAAGCACATTTCCAATAATGTCGACACGTTCCTCTAATCATGGAACAAAAGTAATAGATTCAGACAGTGGCATGTGAAGTAATAGATTCAGACACCTCTGGTTCAGTGGGTGTACTATGGTCAAAATATTACACTTAATTAGTTGTGTAAATTACGAATACACACAATAGGAACAGATGGATAGGTAATACATTTCAGACTGTGAGAGTGATTGTACGACATGTCACTGGTCTAGAGTGGTCTGTCGTCCCCAATCAATGTGCGTATGTTTAAACATCGGGGCTGTATGTCCCGTGGGGGGAATGTGATGTGACTTTCCATACAGATGAGGTGCAGGGCTGACGGGCCGGTCGGAGCGCACGGAGCTCTCACTCAGGCCGGTCGGGGCACGATAACCCCTCTTGGCTGACAGGTGTCACACCCGTGATGGAAGAGCTTGATGGATGCTAATTTGAGTCCTCCTCACAGAAAGAGGTGGGTGGGTGGGGGGGGGGGGGGTGGATTGCAGGACGATGTAAGAGAACGGGGAGGTTGAGAGAGAAGGGCTAGGATTACGAGGTGAAGTTGTCAAAAAGAAACACGTCTTGAAACTTGAACATTCTCCTCCCCAGCTGCAACTCTATCTGTCACACTGCTGTCACTGATGCACTACACAGGAGGTGTAGTGGTTACTTCCTGGTCTATAGGGAGGTGTAGTGGTTGCTTCCTGGTCTATAGGAGGTGTAGTGGTTACTTCCTGTCTTTAGGGAGGTGTGCGTTATTTTTTTTC
>NW_028169464.1:0-15158 GCF_963971535.1 Notolepis coatsorum | reverse complement strand
GGATGAGATACAAGACAATAGCTCAGGGCCGTATGCCCCGTGGGGGCAGGAGAAGGCACTCAGAAGGTTCAGCACTGCAGGCCAGACAGAAGACGGTATGAAGCTGTTCCATGGGGCCGGTTGAGACGGAGACAGAGGTTAAAAAGGTTCTCCCATGTCTGCAGAAAAGCAGACATGGGAGCAAATAGACATCCTAACTAAACTAGACAGATTAATCTAAGGGTCAGTCCCCGACCAGGTGAGATCGGGGTAGGTTGAAGGAGAGAGAGAAAAGATGGGTCTTAAGCTGGGATTTAAAAGCTTCGACAGAGCAGGCGCCCCTGACGACGGGAGGTAATTTGTTCCACAGGTAGGGAGCGCGGTAGACAAAGGCTCTGTGGCCGGCGGATTTCTTTTTAACCCTAGGAATCAAGAGATGAGATCGGATAGATAGAGCGGTGCAAGCCCATTTAAAATGTAGGTGAGGAGTAGCACTTTAAAGGGCTTGAATAGGAAACGTGGTGGAGGTAGCCTGGTGGAGGGGGCCTGGTGGAGGTAGCCTGGTGGAGGGGGCCTGGTATAGGTAGCCTGGTGGAGGGGGCCTGGTGGAGGGGGCCTGGTGGAGGGGGCCTGGTATAGGTAGCCTGGTGGAGGGGGCCTGGTGGAGGTAGCCTGGTGGAGGGGGCCTGGTGGAGGGGGCCTGGTGGAGGGGGCCTGGTGGAGGGGGCCTGGTATAGGTAGCCTGGTGGAGGGGGCCTGGTGGAGGGGGCCTGGTGGAGGGGGCCTGGTGGAGGGGGTGGAGGGGGCCTGGTGGAGGGGGCCTGGTGGAGGGGGTGGAGGGGGCCTGGTGGAGGGGGCCTGGTGGAGGTAGCCTGGTGGAGGTAGCCTGGTGGAGGGGCCTGGTGGAGGGGGCCTGGTGGAGGGGGCCTGGTGGAGGGGGTGGAGGGGGCCTGGTGGAGGGGGCCGGAGTCAGAAGGAGCCTTTGAGTTTGAGCCATGAGGCTGTTGGAGAGCAGCCCTCAGTGTTCCAGCACTGATGTGAAATCTGGAGTTAAATTGGGTTTAAACTGTGTCAGAAGATGAAGAAATGTTTTTTAAAATAAAAGCCACGAATGCCATGAAACACAACTTTTCTTTCGGCTGAGCTTTTGATCCGATTTTATAAATAGCAGAATTTTGTCGTAAAAATAATGTTTTTGCGGTCTTTTCCTGCAATTAAAATAAGGCTTGGCCCGGGAACAAGGAGCAAGTTAAGTACTCATGTTAGAGAAAACTCTCTCTCTCTCTCTCTCTCTCTCTCTCTCTCTCTCTCGTCTCTCTCTCTCTCTCTCTCTCTCTCTCTCTCTCTCTCTCTCTCTCTCTCTCTCTCTCTCTCTCTCTCTCTCTCTCTCTCTCCGTCTCTCTCTCTGTCTCTCCGTCTCTCTCTCTCTCTCTCTCTCTCTCTCTCATATGTGAGCGCATGTGTCATTTATGTTGTTTTCATTTCTCTCCATATGTCAGTCATCAGGCAGATGTGTGATGATGGCATGTGAGGCGCAGCAGAAGTGATCCACCTGCCCTTCAGTCATGCTCGCGTGTAAACGGTGTATAAGATGTATATATGGTGTCTATACAGTGTATATATAAGATGTATATACGGTGTATATGATGTATAAGATGTATATACGGTGTATAAGATGTATATATGGTGTATATACGGTGTATAAGATGTATATATGGTGTCTATACAGTGTATAAGATGTATATACGGTGTATAAGATGTATATACGGTGTATATGATGTATAAGATGTATATACGTTGTATAAGATGTATATATGGTGTATAAGATGTATATATGGTGTATATGATGTATAATATGTATATATGGTGTATAAGATGTATATATGGTGTATAAGATGTATAAGATGTATATACGGTGTATAAGATGTATATATGGTGTATAAGATGTATATATGGTGTATAAGATGTATATACGGTGTATAAGATGTATATACGGTGTATAAGATGTATATATGGTGTATAAGATGTATATACGGTGTATAAGATGTATATGGTGTATAAGATGTATATATGGTGTATAAGATGTATATACGGTGTATAAGATGTATATGGTGTATAAGATGTATATGGTGTATAAGATGTATATATGGTGTATAAGATGTATATATGATGTATAAGATGTATATATGATGTATAAGATGTATATACGGTGTATAAGATGTATATACGGTGTATAAGATGTATATATGATGTATAAGATGTATATATGGTGTATAAGATGTATATATGGTGTATAAGATGTATATATGGTGTATAAGATGTATATATAGTGTATAAGATGTATATGGTGTATAAGATGTATATATGGTGTATAAGATGTATATATGATGTATAAGATGTATATACGGTGTATAAGATGTATATATGGTGTATAAGATGTATATATGGTGTATAAGATGTATATATGATGTATAAGATGTATAAGATGTATATACGTGTATATGGTGTATATGATGTATAAGATGTATATACGGTGTATATGCTGTATAAGATGTATAAGATGTATATACAGTGTATAAGATGTATATTGATGTATATACGGTGTATAAGATGTATAAGATGTATATACGGTGTATATGATGTATACAGTGTATAAGATGTATACGTGTATATGATGTATAAGATGTATACGTGTATATGATGTATAAGATGTATATATGGTGTATATGATGTATAAGATGTATAAGATGTATGTGGTGTAAGATGTATATATGGTGTATATGATGTATAAGATGTATAAGATGTATGTGGTGTAAGATGTATATATGGTGTATAAGATGTATATATGGTGTATATGATGTATAAGATGTATAAGATGTATGTGGTGTAAGATGTATATATGGTGTATAAGATGTATATATGGTGTATAAGATGTGTACAGTATACGGTGTATAAGATGTATATACGGTGTATAAGATGTATAAGATGTATATACGGTGTATAAGATGTATATATGGTGTATAAGATGTATAAGATGTATATATGGTGTATAAGATGTATATACGGTGTATAAGATGTATAAGATGTATATATGGTGTATAAGATGTATATACGGTGTATAAGATGTATAAGATGTATATACGGTGTATAAGATGTATAAGATGTATATATGGTGTATAAGATGTATATATGGTGTATACGATGTATATACGGTGTATAAGATATATAAGATGTATATATGGTGTATAAGATGTATATATGGTGTATAAGATGTATAAGATGTATATACGGTGTATAAGATGTATATATGGTGTATAAGATGTATATACGGTGTATAAGATGTATAAGATGTATATATGGTGTATAAGATGTATATATGGTGTATAAGATGTATATATGGTGTATAAGATGTATAAGATGTATATACGGTGTATAAGATGTATATATGGTGTATAAGATGTATATACGGTGTATAAGATGTATAAGATGTATATATGGTGTATAAGATGTATATATGGTGTATAAGATGTATATATGGTGTATAAGATGTATAAGATGTATATACGGTGTATAAGATGTATATATGGTGTATAAGATGTATATACGGTGTATAAGATGTATATATGGTGTATAAGATGTATATATGGTGTATAAGATGTATAAGATGTATATACGGTATATAAGATGTATAAGATGTATATACGGTGTATAAGATGTATAAGATGTATATACGGTATATAAGATGTATAAGATGTATATACGGTGTATAAGATGTATAAGATGTATATACGGTATATAAGATGTATAAGATGTATATACGGTGTATAAGATGTATACAGTGACCACAGCCGCGCTCCGGGCCTCTTCCTCCCAGGCCCCTCCTCCCGGCCGAGCGGTGTGGTCTTCTTCACATGACCAATCAAACATGTCAGCCGGCCCGTGTTCCTCCCCCCGCGTGTACAACAAGAGGGAGCGTCTGGCTCCAATTATTATCGCACCCCGAGGGGAACTTCCAGAATTCCTCCGCTCCTCATTTGTCAGAAACGAAGCTCTCTCGTTTCCTGCGATTGGCTGAAATATGTCTTTTGATATTAAATCACGGCCGGTCTCCGCTGGCTGCGTGACCAAGACAAATGTTTATCATATTTGCTTATGTCACTGGAGATGACCCCGCGGCTCTGAGCCTTGGCCGCGCACTCCCATGTTCTGTTGATTATGAGTAAGAGAGTCTGCTAAATAAGCTGCAGTGAAGAGATAATTTGGAGCGTGTATGAGGTAACTGCGGTTTGTTTAATGTGAAAAATACAGTTGTGTTAGGGGTGAGCGACTGGAGATACGGTTACCGCGGAGGGCCGAGTGGATCTGGACTGACACATCCCACCCAAACGCCGCAGAGCCCTTGGTTTGAATCATGTCATATTTTGTTGATAGAACGCGGTTCCAAATGCTGATTAGGGATCTATTTCAGTTGTTTGTATGTCAACAAAATCCGTCGAAATCGAGTTATACACCTCTGATTGCGATTGTTTTTGTATTTAGTGCGCATTGTCATAACATCACGCTCGGCTGGCGGCCTTCTTGGTGTGGGCGGGGGAGGACGAAACGCTATACGACGACGAAGATTGCCATTGACGTTCCCCCGAAACAAATAAAGCAACCCATGCTGTCGCTACATCTGCAGCCGTTTTAAGCCCCTTATTTATGCCGTTTTAAGCTCTCATTTGAATTCACCGGCACAAATAAACATATCATAACGCTGATGTCATAATGCAGATGTCGACTTTTTGATTCACTACACTGATGCAGTACTAGAGAGGCCTGTGTTCACTACACTGATGCAGTACTAGAGAGGACTGTGTTCACTACACTGATGCAGCACTAGAGAGGACTGTGTTCACTACACTGATGCAGCACTAGAGAGGCCTGTGTTCACTACACTGATGCAGCACTAGAGAGGACTGTGTTCACTACACTGATGCAGTACTAGAGAGGCCTGTGTTCACTACACTGATGCAGCACTAGAGAGAGGCCTGTGTTCACTACACTGATGCAGCACTAGAGAGGACTGTGTTCACTACACTGAGGCAGCACTAGAGAGGCCTGTGTTCACTACACTGATGCAGCACTAGAGAGGACTGTGTTCACTACACTGATGCAGCACTAGAGAGGCCTGTGTTCACTACACTGATGCAGCACTAGAGAGAGGACTGTGTTCACTACACTGATGCAGTACTAGAGAGGACTGTGTTCACTACACTGATGCAGCACTAGAGAGAGGACTGTGTTCACTACACTGATGCAGCACTAGAGAGGACTGTGTTCACTACACTGATGCAGCACTAGAGAGAGGACTGTGTTCACTACACTGATGCAGCACTAGAGAGGACTGTGTTCACTACACTGATGCAGCACTAGAGAGGCCTGTGTTCACTACACTGATGCAGCACTAGAGAGAGGACTGTGTTCACTACACTGATGCAGCACTAGAGAGAGGACTGTGTTCACTACACTGATGCAGCACTAGAGAGAGGCCTGTGTTCACTACACTGAGGCAGCACTAGAGAGGACTGTGTTCACTACACTGAGGCAGCACTAGAGAGGCCTGTGTTCACTACACTGATGCAGTACTAGAGAGGCCTGTGTTCACTACACTGATGCAGTACTAGAGAGGCCTGTGTTCACTACACTGATGCAGCACTAGAGAGAGGACTGTGTTCACTACACTGATGCAGTACTAGAGAGGACTGTGTTCACTACACTGATGCAGCACTAGAGAGGCCTGTGTTCACTACACTGATGCAGTACTAGAGAGGACTGTGTTCACTACACTGATGCAGTACTAGAGAGGCCTGTGTTCACTACACTGATGCAGCACTAGAGAGAGGCCTGTGTTCACTACACTGATGCAGCACTAGAGAGGACTGTGTTCACTACACTGATGCAGCACTAGAGAGGACTGTGTTCACTACACTGAGGCAGTACTAGAGAGAGGACTGTTCACTACACTGATGCAGTACTAGAGAGAGGACTGTGTTCACTACACTGAGGCAGCACTAGAGAGAGGACTGTGTTCACTACACTGATGCAGTACTAGAGAGGACTGTGTTCACTACACTGATGCAGCACTAGAGAGGACTGTGTTCACTACACTGAGGCAGCACTAGAGAGGCCTGTGTTCACTACACTGATGCAGTACTAGAGAGGCCTGTGTTCACTACACTGATGCAGTACTAGAGAGGCCTGTGTTCACTACACTGAGGCAGCACTAGAGAGGCCTGTGTTCACTACACTGAGGCAGCACTAGAGAGGCCTGTGTTCACTACACTGATGCAGCACTAGAGAGGCCTGTGTTCACTACACTGAGGCAGCACTAGAGAGGCCTGTGTTCACTACACTGATGCAGTACTAGAGAGGACTGTGTTCACTACACTGAGGCAGCACTAGAGAGGCCTGTGTTCACTACACTGATGCAGCACTAGAGAGGCCTGTGTTCACTACACTGAGGCAGCACTAGAGAGGCCTGTGTTCACTACACTGATGCAGCACTAGAGAGGACTGTGTTCACTACACTGATGCAGCACTAGAGAGGCCTGTGTTCACTACACTGATGCAGCACTAGAGAGAGGACTGTGTTCACTACACTGATGCAGTACTAGAGAGGACTGTGTTCACTACACTGATGCAGCACTAGAGAGAGGACTGTGTTCACTACACTGATGCAGCACTAGAGAGAGGACTGTGTTCACTACACTGATGCAGCACTAGAGAGAGGACTGTGTTCACTACACTGATGCAGCACTAGAGAGGCCTGTGTTCACTACACTGAGGCAGCACTAGAGAGAGGACTGTGTTCACTACACTGATGCAGCACTAGAGAGGACTGTGTTCACTACACTGATGCAGCACTAGAGAGGACTGTGTTCACTACACTGAGGCAGCACTAGAGAGGACTGTGTTCACTACACTGAGGCAGCACTAGAGAGGACTGTGTTCACTACACTGATGCAGCACTAGAGAGGACTGTGTTCACTACACTGATGCAGCACTAGAGAGGACTGTGTTCACTACACTGATGCAGCACTAGAGAGGACTGTGTTCACTACACTGATGCAGTACTAGAGAGGCCTGTGTTCACTACACTGATGCAGTACTAGAGAGGACTGTGTTCACTACACTGAGGCAGCACTAGAGAGGACTGTGTTCACTACACTGATGCAGTACTAGAGAGGCCTGTGTTCACTACACTGATGCAGCACTAGAGAGGACTGTGTTCACTACACTGATGCAGCACTAGAGAGGACTGTGTTCACTACACTGATGCAGCACTAGAGAGGCCTGTGTTCACTACACTGATGCAGCACTAGAGAGGCCTGTGTTCACTACACTGATGCAGCACTAGAGAGGACTGTGTTCACTACACTGAGGCAGCACTAGAGAGGACTGTGTTCACTACACTGATGCAGCACTAGAGAGGACTGTGTTCACTACACTGAGGCAGTACTAGAGAGGCCTGGACTAACCTGCTGACGGAATACCTGAATACCTGCTTTCCTCGAGACGGACATAGAGACATGGAGAGAGAGAGAGATAGAGAGAGAGAGAGAGGGAGGGTGAGAGAGAGATGGACGTGGAGTGAGGGCGGGGGGACAGACAAAGGGACAGAGAGAGAGAGAGAGATATGGACAGGGAGACGGAGAGAGACAAACGTGGAGAGAGAGATAGTTAGACAGAGAGATAGACACAGAGATAGATATATAGTTAGACAGAGAGAGAGAGAGAAAGAGAGATAGATAGTTAGACAGAGAGAGATATAGTTAGACAGAGCGAGATAGACACACAGATGGAGAGAGAGAGAGATAGTTAGACAGAGAGAAAGAGATAGTTAGACAGAGAGAGAGACACAGAGATAGAGAGAGAGAAAGAGAGAGAGAGGGAGAGAGAGAGATGGGGAGAGATAGAGAGAGAGAGAGAGACACACAGATAGAGAGAGAGATAGTTAGACAGAGAGAGAGAGATAGTTAGACAGAGAGAGAGACACACAGAGTAAACCCCAAAAAGACCAAAATAATGATATTCCAAAAAAGATCCAGATCTCAGGACGTCCTACCAAAGTTCTCAATTGGTACAAAACATGTAGAGTACTGCACACATTACACCTATTTAGGCCTAAAACTAAGTTCAACTGGACATTTTAAGGAAGCAGTCAATGAGCTGAGAGGGAAAGCACGCCGGGCTTTCTACGCCATAAAAAGAAATATACAAACAGAAATACCAATTCGAATCTGGTTAAAATTAATTGAATGTGTTATTGAACCAATTGCACTCTATGGCAGTGAGGTGTGGGGTCCACTTACAAAACAAGACTTTACCCAATGGGACAAACACCCCATTGAGACCCTGCATGCAGAGTTCTGTAAGATTATCCTACATGTCCAGAGGAAAACTACAAACAATGCATGCAGGGCAGAATTAGGCCGTTACCCACTAATACTAAAAATACAAAAAAGAGCAATTAACTTTTGGACACACCTAAAACGAAGTGACCCCCTCTCGTACCATTATCAAGCCCTGCAGTGCCAAGAGCTGAGGAGCATCAGGAACCCCCTTACCCAGCTGGTCCTGAGGCTGAGTCCACAAACCTGCTCTCTTAACACACCTCAGGAACAGAACACGTCACCAATCAGAATAAATCAAATTACTACACAGCTAAAACAAAACTACATCACCTATTGGAAAACACAAACAAAAGCACAGAGCAAAATGCAGTGCTATCTGGCTCTAAATCGACAGTACACCATAGCAGATTACTTGAGCATGGTGACTGATCAACAACTAAAAAGAACATTGACAAAATACAGACTGAGTGAGCACAGCCTCGCTGTTGAAAAGGGGAGGCACAGGAAAACCTGGCTCCCTGCAGAGCAAAGGCTATGCAGTCATTGCATCCTCAGTGAGCCTGAAACTGAGTTGCACTTCCTCACCAAATGTGAAAAATATAAAGATATTAGAGAAACGCATTTTAAAAAATTTGAACTAATAACAAAAGGTTTTCTTGCACTACCAGATACAGGAAAACTACCAGTCCTACTAGGGGAGGACTCAACAAGTTGTGAGCTAGCAGCAGCCTATGTTGCTGCCTGCCACAAACTGAGGGACAGTGAGTGACAGTCACCTGACATGTTTATGCCGTAATATTTTATGTTCTATTTTATGATTGTATATACTATGACATTAATATGTGTTTTGTAATCCATGCTTATGTTATCAACCATTTGCTTTGGCAACATGTACAAGCTGCGTCATGCCAATAAAGCCACTTGAATTAAATTGAATTGAAGATGAATTGAATTTAGTTGAATTTATAGAGAGAGAGAGAGAGAGAGAGAGAGATGGGGAGAGAGAGAGAGAGAGATGGGGAGAGAGAGAGAGAGATGGGGAGAGAGAGAGAGAGAGAGAGAGAGAGAGAGAGAGAGAGAGAGAGAGAGAGAGAGAGAGAGAGAGAGAGAGAGAGAGAGAGAGATAGTTAGACAGAGAGAGATATAGTTAGACAGAGAGAGATAGACACACAGATAGAGAGAGAGAGATATAGTTAGACAGAGAGAGATAGTTAGACAGAGAGAGAGACACACAGAGATAGAGAGAGAGAGAAAGAGAGAGAGAGATATAGTTAGACAGAGAGAGATAGACACAGAGAGAGAGAGAGAGATGGGGAGAGAGAGAGAGAGAGAGAGAGAGAGAGAGAGAGAGAGAGAGAGAGACAGAGAGATAGAGAGATAGAGAGATAGGAGAGAGAGAGAGAGAGACAGGGTAGCAGGGCCCCTGCCACCAGACTACCGTGCTGTCTGGCTGAGTTTTTAAACAGTGTTTACTGCTAATGATAACTTGGCATAAATCAGAGCTTTTTAAAACGGCAAATGATTTCACCTGAAGCCTGCGGTCGTTATTTATCTGAGCTCTGGGTATGCGCGCCCCCTGCCAGGCACTTTAATTTGCCTATAAATCAGCCGGGATGAAACCCGGGCTACTAACCCACTCTATGGTTCAGGGGGAGTCGGAGAGGGAGGGAGGGAGGGAGTAGTAGTGGTTAGGGCCTGGTGTGCCAGGCAGTGGCATCGTTATACCCTATTTAGTCCCTCCTAAAATTAACTGTGATCAGGGGTGTAAAGTACTTGAGTAATTGTACTTCGTTACAATACTTAAGTACTGTTTTTGGGGGATTTGTACTTAACTCAAGTATTATTAGGTTTGTATACTTTTTTTTTTTTTTTTATTTTTTTTTTTTTTTTTTTTACTTTTGACCAGACAGCTGGTTCTTTTAGCGTTTATCGCTTTTTCTGGTCAAGCATGACCGACAGAAACAGGTTGAATGGGGTATAGATCGGGGGAAGACACTCTGAGAAAATACGGCGAGTCGGGAGTCGAACTCGTGTACCCCAGATCCGTGACGTGCACGGTTGTCCCCGACGCCGAAATAGCGCCGAGATACGCGGTGAGCTACTGGAGCTCAGGTTTGTATAACTTTTACTCGATTACATTTAAAATGCAGACCTACTGAGTACAAAGTACAAACTCGCAGGTCCAACTATTTTTATTAGTATATTTCTTTCTTCTGGGCGAACTAATGTTAACATTGTTAATCCCGCGGGCCGCACTTTATTTAAAAACAGCCAATCAAATCCCATCAATGGAAAAGGAACCCGCCCATACCCATGCTGATTGGTCCCTGTGCAATACTAGATAGAGCGGGGCTCTTTGATTAAACCCCTGCTATCAGAAGAATAGAGAGTCATAAAAAAGTTTTTACTTTAACTTTTTAGTACATTTAAAAGTAGAAACCTGTTGACTTTTACTCAAGTGTGTTTCTTAGCCAGATACTCTGACTTTTACTCGAGTACGATTTTGAGACTGTACCCATACTTTCACTTAAGTATAATTTCTGGGTACTCTTTACACCCCTGACTGTGATGCATCAGGGATTTCATCAGACATCACCAGCTTCCCAGGAGTCCAGCAGCGCGGTCGATTACAATTAGGGATGCTCGATATTGGCTTTTTTACCGATACAGATATACCGATATTGTCCAACTCTTAATTTCCGATACCGATATCAACCGATATCAACCGATACCGATATATGCAGGGTTTCCCCCCCCCCAAAAAAATACATACTTTGACAATAAATAAAATAATAATTTGTTCTTACTTGCTTGCCTGGGTAAATAAAGGTTAAATAAATGTTTTTTTGAAAACCGATACCTATATTTTCCGATATGACTTTTTTATGCCAATATCGGCCGATAATATCGGACATCCCTAATTACAATGATATATCAGCAGATATATCACCTGAAACAGGAGATTCTTAGATCTTAAAATGATTTTTTGGGTTCATTGGAAACTCAAGAGTCTCACCTTTAACACACTTTACCAAGGGCGCTCCAGTAGCACACCACATAGCACCGCTGAGTCGCGAAGCAGTCGCCCCCGGGTTCGTGTCCCAGACCCGGTGGCCATGTGTCCGCATGTCTTCCCCTCTTCTCCTCCCGTCTCACCCTCTCTCCTCCGTCGGTCCTGCGTGGCCAGAAGGTCCTGCGTGGCCAGAAAAAGCTGAAAATGCTATAAATAAAATAAAAAAATAAAAACTTTTACCAAATGTTCACTCATACTGTGCACGGTTTTGGTCAAAGCCGTTTTCTTTCCACATTTGTTTTTATTTGTTATTATATTTGTACCTTGTGTATACTGTGGTCCTTATGGTGATTTGCACAGATTGGGTTCATACTTCATACTGTATCTAGAGTGGAGAGTTTCGGCTTTAAAGAGCCCAGTTTCATTCACCTGTGACGATGTGAAGTAGCCATACTGTAGTAATAATAATAATACACTTTATTTTTATAGCACCTTTCATACATGAATTGCAGCTCAAAGTGCTGCATAGCAATAAAAGAACACATAGTCATAAAATGAGCAAAAAATTGGCAGATCAAGAGCAATGCATAAAGTGCTGACATTAAATTAGGCATAAAATAAGTATAAAATAGACGGCAGCAAAATAGACAAAGTCAGGATAGGGCATAGAGCATTAAATCACGTAGTTTTTCATATTAGGATCTAACATCTTAATAGGCCTTTGGTTATGGTTTTATTGTCACTGATACAATCATGAAATTGACAGATACACATAAAATACACATATCTACCCAGTGTTTAGGTGTTCACCCAGTAGTATTTTAGATGTTTAGTCCTGTCAGAGCCATACGTCTCTCTCATAATACTCTGCCCTTTCCCCCGTTCTAAGGTACATTGTAGAACAATTCTGAATTACATTACAGTAGCCCTTTATATATATATTTTACTGCAGCGGTTCTCAAACTACGGGTCGCGACCCAAAGTGGGGTCGTGGGTAGGTGACATTGGCACATTGGCAAGTAAACAATTTTAATAAAGACATTTAAAGAAATCTATTATTATTATTATTATTATTATTATTATTATTATTATTATTATTATTATTATTATTATTATTATTATTATTATTATTATTATTATTATTATTATTATTATTATTATTATTATTATTATTATATATTTTTTTAATGTTCTGGCAACATATTTTGGCTAAATATGCCTCATTTTATAAATGTATATTGATAACATAGTGCTGTAATAAAATGTTCTAATAAATATGCATGATCGAGTTCAACAACGTGTGCTTTTATTTTGATATTCCTTAATTCCACGTTGAAATTACACGATACATTAAGTGTGGGGTCGCCAAAAAAAATCCTAAATAAAATGGGGTCGTGGTATAAAAAAGTTTGAGAACCCCTGCCTTACTGTATAACACGACAGCATAATAATAATACTAATAATAACAATAATAATAAATTTTTTATAGCGTTTTAATTTGTTTTTTTAACTCAAAGTCACTTTCCACTAAGGGGGTGGAGGTAGAAATACAAACAGCAGACAAACAGAGGATGTATGGGGGCTAAGACTCTGTCCCCAACACTGCAGATGTTATATTGTGACATAGAGGGAATATCGTGACATAGAGGTTATATTGTGACATATAGGTATATTGTGGCATAGAGGTTATATCGTGACACCGAGGGCATGTTGTGACATAGAGGGCACATTGTGACATAATAATCTTGATTTATTTTTGTTATATAGCATAGAGGGCATGTCGTGACATAGAGGGCACATTGTGACATAATAATCTTTATTTAATTTTGTTATATAGCATAGAGGGCATGTCGTGACATAGAGGGCACATTGTGACATAATAATCTTTATTCAATTTTGTTATATAGCATAGAGGGCATGTCGTGACATACAGGGCACATTGTGACATAGAGGGCATGTCGTGACATACATGCCACATTGTGACATAGAGGGCATGTCGTGACATACAGGCCACATTGTGACATAGAGGGCATGCCGTGACACACAGGGCACATTGTGACATAGAGGGGCGGCGTGGCTCAGGGGTAGAGCGGGTTGTCCAATGATCGAAGGGTTGGTGGTTCGAATCCCGCTCAAGCCCATGTCCATCCCACTGCCGTTGTGTCCTTGGGCAAGACACTTAACCTACTTGCCTCGTATGAATGTGTATGCATGTGAATGAATGTTGGTGGTGGTCGGAGGGGCCGTAGGCGATGATTATTCGCCACGCTTCCGTGAGTCTGCCTCAGGGCAGCTCTGGCTGCAATTGTAGCTTACCACCACCGGTATGACTGTGTATGAACGAATAATGGACTCTGTGAAGCGCTCTGGGTCTCATGAAGAGCGCTATATAAATCCAAGTCATCATCATCATCATCATCATCATAGAGGACATGTCGTGACATACAGGGCACATTGTGACATAGAGGACATGTCGTGACATACAGGCCACATTGTGACATAGAGGACATGTCGTGACACACAGGGCACATTGTGACATAGAGGGCATGTCGTGACATACAGGGCACATTGTGACATAGAGGACATGTCGTGACATACAGGGCACATTGTGACATAGAGGACATGTCGTGACATACAGGGCACACTGTGACATAGCGGACATGTCGTGACATACAGGGCACATTGTGACATAGAGGACATGTCGTGACATACAGGGCACACTGTGACATAGAGGACATGTCGTGACATACAGGGCACACTGTGACATAGAGGACATGTCGTGACATACAGGGCACATTGTGACATAGAGGACATGTCGTGACATACAGGGCACACTGTGACATAGCGGACATGTCGTGACATACAGGGCACATTGTGACATAGAGGACATGTCGTGACATACAGGGCACACTGTGACATAGAGGACATGTCGTGACATACAGGGCACACTGTGACATAGAGGACATGTCGTGACATACAGGGCACATTGTGACATGTCGTGACATACAGGGCACACTGTGACACAGGGGGCATGTCGTGACATACAGGGCACATTGTGACACAGAGGGCATGTCGTGACATACAGGGCACACTGTGACACAGAGGGCATGTCGTGACATACAGGGCACACTGTGGCATAGAGGGCATGTCGTGACCTCTAGGATAATCACAGCCTTGTGGAACGCAGCCCAGAGGCCTTTCAGTGGCTCCTCCAGATACACTGACCATAAGGGATGTGATTTTGTGCACCTCATTCAGGAAAACAAAGTGCCGAAGTGTTCTGTTCTATTCTCATCTACGGATGTCAAGAGGTTATTGAAACAAAATAGCCGTATGAACTCTTTCCCAAATGTGCGCGTGTCAAACTGTCGACACGTGTCTCCAGTTCACGTTCATGTGGTCGGACATGGGTCAGAAAAGTCACCAGCTCTTTGCATGAACCCTGAACACCTGGTGCAGTGACTCTACACAGCATGAACCCTGAACACCTGGTGCAGTGACTCTACACAGCATGACCCCTGAACACCTGGTGCAGTGACTCTACACAGCCGAGGCGGGCGGTGGCCACTGGCCACACAACTTCCAAACGGTTACGCGCTCTAAACGGTCACCTTCTGAATAGGACAATTCAAAACAAATGTTTATCACATTATTTAGAAATAGAAACCATTGACATATACTGTACGGTGATGAGCTGAATCTCAGATTAATCTTCAGGGTTCCAGCTTTTTGATGGTTCCCTGTGTTGCATCTACTGGTGACCCCCCCCC
>NW_028169465.1:0-36628 GCF_963971535.1 Notolepis coatsorum | reverse complement strand
GAGGAGAGAGAGAAGGGGAGAGAGTGAGGATAGGGAGAGAGAGTGAGAGATTAAAGCTTACATCACGTGCAGGAGTGGTTAGGAGAATTAGACCATGCCTAGGGGTGGTTGTTAGGCCCGAGGTGCAGCCGAGGGTCGTTAGACCCCCTAGGCATGGTCTAATTCTCATAACCCACGACTGCACGTGGTGTAATGGCTTTTATACAATGGCCGATGTCATCCAACCTTATTGCTACACAATAAACACACATTCATTGAAGATTTATTGACCAAACCATCCGCAGAAAAAGTAGTTCCCAAAAAAAAGAAAAAGAGAAGTGCCTCCATGTGGAAGCAGCTCGGAGTGCATCCAACTGTTCTCAGTAAGACATCCAACAAACTAACACATCCAACTGCCTCTCAACTAAGACATCCAACAAACTAACACATGCAACTGTCTTTCAACTAAGACATCCAACAAACTAACACACCCAACTGTCTTTCAACTAAGACATCCAACAACTAACACATCCAACTTATATTTTTTACCTACTTTCTATAGAACTTCATTCTTAGATGCTTCTATAGAAAGTAGGTAAAACAAAAAAAAGTTTTCTTTGCCCTATAGGGGAAAGAAAGAAGTTTTCTTTGCCCTATAGGAGAGACATTTTATTTAATTTTTTCTCTATAGAAGCAGCTGGGAGGTGCACTGTTTTAAGTGAGCGTGGATTATTGAATTGATTGATTGATTGATTGCTAATTTTATTACTGTCCGCCTTGTTTCCAACTGGTTAAGCTTGGTGACTCTTTCGAAGTCGCTCTCTTTCGAAGTTGGTTAAGGTTAGAGTTTGGAATCAGGGCTGGTGGTCTATCGCCCTGCTCTAAAGACAAACTCTAACCTTAACCAACTTCGAAAGAGAGCGACTTCGAAAGAGTCGCCAAGCTTAAAGGGGAACTCCACTTTTTTTGGAAATTAGCTTATTTAACATCTTCCCTGGAGTTAGACAAGAAGATGCATACCTTTTTTGTCTCTGTGCGTGCATTTTAGCTTTGGGAATAGACGCTCCGTTAGCATAGCTTAGCTTCATCACTGGAAGTGAGGCAGGACAGTAGCCTTACAGTGCCTTACAGTGTATTGCAAGGTCTGACATTGACCAAACTTGATATGCATGACCTTGGTGGGCTCTAGGTCAACTCCTGAAAAGGGGGTCAATGTCAGACCTTGCAATCAAAAGTTAGGGGGCGCACTGAAATTGTGGCAAGGGTTATTAGCCCCCTAACTTTTGATTGCAAAGTCTGACATTGACCCCCTTTTCAGGAGTTGACCTAGAGCCCACCAAGGTCATGCATATCAAGTTTGGTCAATGTCAGACCTTGCAATACACTGTAAGGCACTGTAAGGCTACTGTCCTGCCTCACTTCCAGTGATGAAGCTAAGCTATGCTAACAGAGCGTCTATTCCCAAAGCTAAAATGCACGCACAGAGACAAAAAGGTATGCATCTTCTTGTCTAACTCCAGGGAAGATGTTAAATAAGCTAATTTCCAAAAAAAGTGGAGTTCCCCTTTAACCAGTTGGAAACAAGGCGGACAGTAATAAAATTTGCAATCAAACAATCAATCAATCAATCAATTCAATAATCCACGCTCACTTAAAACAGCGCACCTCCCAGCTTCTTCTATAGAAAGTAGGTAAAAAAAATTAAAAATAAAAATTTGCAATTAATCAATCAATCAATCAATTCAAGCTATTTTTATTTTGTTCCACAATGACTCATGACCCACTAATCACATAATCCAACATTGTGTAAGAAACTAACACATTCGCCGTGACAGAATAATTTTTGATTTAGTCTTTATGACCCTATCAACGTATCCATTCGTAACGTTTACTGTCCACCATCTTGCTTGCATTTCTAAAAACTCGCACGGCGGAGTGATAGTAATTCGGTTGTGGGCGGGTCCTGGGACCAAGAGCGTGGGGTTATGACAAATAACCATGTGTAACTTGACTGTTTCAGCCAATCAGAATCGAGAAATTTGCATGCCATTGTATAATGTCTGTGTGATGAGAGACACCCAAGGCTGCAATTCAGCCACTGTCACTGGTAAATACTTAAGTGTCCTGTTATGTCCTGTTATGCTACGTATAGGTTGTGACATACTAGCAGTTACATTGTAGGCTACTGTGCCTTTAATAGACGGGCGTGGTTAGTGCTCGAGGTAGGGCTGTGTTTGTAACCTAAGAGTCAGTCGAATAAAGTAATGAAACCACACGGTCGTGTGTTCATTGTCTCAACATAATAATTGGCGAACGAGGATGGCTGATTTCGTTTTACCACCGCCACCACCGTTTCTACCTGTTCCCGGTGACCCAGCGGTTCCATGGGTTAGATGGCTAACGTCATTGGAGGACTATTTATTGGCGTTGGGACTGGAGGATCTGGAAGAAGCTAGGAAGTGCGCACTTCTGCGACACTGCCTCGGACAGGAGGGGCAACGGATTTATGCTACGCTTACATTAGCCGACGATCAGTACTCTACTGCTACCGAGGCTCTGAAGTCGCATTTTAGCTCGGGAAGAAGCTGTCGGATGTACCGGTTTGAGTTCCGCCAGAGAGCACAGAGGTCTGGTGAGACTGTTTCGCAATATGTGTCTGCCCTGCGGGAGCTAGCCAAGCATTGTGATTTTAGGAACTTGGAGGATGGACTCATAGTCGACCAGCTGATTGAAAGAACATTGTGTGCTCAACTGAGGGAGAGACTGTTATTAGAGCCGGACGCCATGACACTAGCTGATGCAGTAGTGATTGGAAAACAGTTGGAGACAGCTATCTCTGAGGCGCGCAAGTTTTCCCGCGCGGTGCATGAGCCTGTGACGTCACCTCCACCCGGAGTTCAGAACGTGGCCCAGGAGGCAGCTGGCGCAGACGGTGACAACTTCGATGTGCAGAGAGTGGCAGACAGGGCGCCGAGGGAGAGGGAGAATGGACAAAGGCGTTGTGGTAACTGTGGCTCCCCTAAGCATGCAACCAGGGACCTGTCCTGCCCTGCTCTAGGCAAGCGCTGCCGTAACTGCAACAGGGTTAACCATTTTGCGCGCTGGTGTCGCTCTCCTCCTGATCACGCACAGTCTGGGGCTGTTCCCATCAATACAGTACAAAGCCCACAGGCCTCATTCAGTCATTGCACATGTCGTGTGGGTGGGGCCTCCATACCACTCCTCGTGGACACAGGGGCTAAAGTGTCGCTCCTGAATAAGTCCACTTATGACCGGCTCTTCAGTCACGTGCCGTTGACTACAGCAGCAAACGCCCTGTCGGGGTATGGCCACGCCCCGATCACCACTTTAGGGGTAGCCTGCCTACCTGTGGAGTACAAAAAGAGACACATCCCTGACACCGAGTTCTACATCACACGGAGAGGGGCTAACATCATGGGGCTAGACCTGTTTCATGCTCTGGACTTCACATTGACCGACGCTGGGGGTCTACGCGTCCTGCAGGTCACCGCGTCCTGGCCTGACCATCACCCGACACTGTTCGAAGGCCTGGGCTGTATGACTGGATTTGTGCACCAGCCCTCGGTGGACACGTCTGTCCGACCCGTCATTCAGCCGCTGCGGCGCATTCCCTTGGCCCTCCGTGATGCGGTGGAGGAGGAGATTCGTCATCTGGTGAAGGAGGATGTCATAGAACCGATCAACGCCTCTCCCTGGGTGTCCAACCTGGTGATAGCCAAGAAACGGGGGGGGCGCGGACTGCGTCTATGCGTCGATCTGACAGACGTAAACAAAGCCATCATCCCTGACAAGTATCCCCTCCCCACAGCGGAGGAGCTGACTAGCCATTTCCATGGCTCCACGATTTTCAGTAAAATGGATTTACGTCACGGCTACCTGCAGGTTCCCCTGGCACCGGGCAGTATGGACCTCACAGCGTTTGTCACACATGTGGGGGTTTTCAGGTACAAGCGCATGGCTTTTGGCCTGTCATCAGCCCCAAGCTGTTTTCAGAAAATAATGTCGCTCATTTTGGCTGGCATCCAGGGGGTCAGCATCTACTTGGATGATGTGGTGGTGCATGCGCCCACCGCTGCACTCCACGACGCTCGCCTGGAGCAGGTCTTCCAGCGCTTCAAGCAAAACGGGGTCACACTCAACGCGGAGAAGTGTACATTTGGAGCTACTGAGGTCGAGTTCCTGGGGTTCAGGCTCTCCAGGGAGGGTATCACCCCGATCATGTCCCACACCGAAGCAATCCTGTCCCTGCCGGACCCGCAGTCGCCGTCCAAGCTGTCTTCTTTTCTGGGCATGGCTGCCTACTACCTCCGGTTCATGCCACACTATTCTGACTCGACGGCCCCTCTGCGCCAGCTGTTACGCAAGGATGCGGTATGGGACTGGACCCCGGCCTGCCGGGAGGCTGTGCGCGTCATCAAATGGCAGCTCACGTCCCCGCCAACACTGGCGCATTTCAGCCTGACCGCGCCCACCTTGGTCACCTGTGACGCCTCTGGGGTGGCGCTCGGCGCCGTGCTATCCCAGGTTTATGGAGGGGTAGAGCGTCCAGTGGCTTTTGCCTCTCGGGCCCTCACACCAGCCGAGCAGAAATACTCGGTGGGGGAAAGGGAGGCCCTCGCCTGTCTGTGGGCCTGCGAACGCTGGCATGTCTACCTGTATGGCAGGGCGTTCACCATTCGCACAGATCATCAGTCTCTGACAGCGCTGCTGGCGACCCGAGGGGCGGGGCACAAGCCTATGAGGCTACTGAGGTGGGCTGATAGGCTGAATCAGTACAACTTCGGACTCGAGTTTATGCCGGGGCGCTCTAACACGGTAGCTGACCTTCTTTCAAGAGCCGTCTCTACGACAAAAGAGGCGGGTGAGGCGAGTCCTGAACAGGAGGACGACGTGGACTGGGTCCACATGCTGCATGGACCGCTCAGCGCAGTAGTCACGCTGGCTGAGCTGCAGCAGGCTGCGGCTGAAGATGAGACATTTACAAATCTCCGTGCCTATATCCAGGACGGCTGGCCAGCCACGGTGGAGGACAGACTGCTCCCCTACCGCCGAGTCCGCGACGAGCTCTCCTGCTGGGGGGAGGTGTGCCTCGCCCGCGGTCACCGCGCTATTATACCAGAGGCGCTGAGGGCCAGGGTATTGCACATGGCGCACGACGGCCACCTGGGGGTGGTTAAGTTGAAACAACGCTGCAGAGACACAGTGTGGTGGCCTCACATAGACGGCGACGTAGAGGAGCTGGTGCGCAACTGTACCTGCTGCCTGCTGAGTGGGAAAACGGGCCAGCCGGCTACAGCACCCCTCACCCCGACCCCGTGGCCGTCCGCGCCGTGGGAGCACATTCAGGTTGACCTATGCGGAGAGCTTCATGGGGCCCCGGCACATGCCCGCTACCTGATGGTCGTGCACGACCTACACTCGAAGTGGCCAGAGGCCATCGAACTCAGCTCCATCACCACACAGAGCATCACCGACAACCTCGTCAAGCTGTTTGGGCGCTGGGGCCTGCCCAGTGTCGTCACCACAGACAATGGGCCTCAATTCATCTCGGCAGAGTTCTCTGAGTTCCTGTCACTGAGGTCCATCAGGCACATCAGGACGTCGGTCTACCATCCTGAAAGTAACGGCGGCGTTGAACGCCTAAACAAATCTCTGAAGAATGGTATCAGAGCCTGCCTGGAGGAGGGGAAAACCTTCAGCGCTGCACTCACCCAAACTCTCCTGACCATCCGGGCATCCAAGCACTCCACCACAGGGGTCTCTCCGGCTCTGCTCATGATTGGGCGAGAAATTAAACAACCACTAGACTGCTTGAGAGCTGAACCGGCCCCTGCATGCGAGAGCCCTGGGCTCGAGAAGGCCAGAGATCAGGTCCAAAGCTCACAGGCTCAGATGAAACGGAGGTATGATGCCTCTCACAGAGTACAGACTCCCACTATGTCAGCAGGGGATTGGGTCAGGATTAAACACGCCAACCGCAAGAACAAGCTGAGCTCATACTGGTCAGCACCCCTCCGAGTGACCCGTCAACTGGGTCCGGCCACCTACAGACTAGATGATGGTTCTCGCTGGCACTCAAACCGCCTGCATAAGGTGGGTGCCCCGACACTGCCTGCATCATCCATGAGCCAAGCTGCAACCCGCAGTTGGCAGCCCCGCTTGGAAGCAACCAGGGTGGGAGGTAACCCACCACAACCACCAGACCCTGCTCCCCAGCCTGCTCGCCCTCAGAGGGTGAGGGCTCCACCCGCTTGGCATGGGGACTATGTTACTGGGTAAATGCCACGGGTTGGTGGACTGAAGTGTTCAGTTTCTGTTCATGGACTGGAATGTTCTATTGCTGTTGCAAGAGGGAAGGGGGGGGGAAATGTTATGTCCTGTTATGCTACGTATAGGTTGTGACATACTAGCAGTTACATTGTAGGCTACTGTGCCTTTAATAGACGGGCGTGGTTAGCGCTCGAGGTAGGGCTGTGTTTGTAACCTAAGAGTCAGTCGAATAAAGTAATGAAACCACACGGTCGTGTGTTCATTGTCTCAACATAATATGTCCCTCGGGTTAGAACGGGTCAAATGCAGAGGACAAGTTCCCTTCAAGGGGATTCAATAAAATAAAATAACTTCTTGTCACCTGTTGTCTTCACTTCTCTACATTCACACATGTATCAGAGAGAGAGAGAGAGAGAGAGAGAGAGAGAGAGAGAGAGAGAGAGAGAGAGAGAGAGAGAGATGGAGGGAGGGAGGAATGGAGGGAGGGAGGAATGGAGGGAGGGAGGGAGAGAGAGACATAGAGAGAGATGGAGGGAGGGAGTTTTGAATTGATTGATTGAAAACTTTATTAACAGATTGCAGAATGGGTACAGTACAGTACAGCTCAATACACACAATTGTTAAGGGGATGCAGACCAGAGAAAGACTTTCGTCTTGTTTACATCAGGGTCCCCCATTTTCAATTCATAATGACATTTATGACATACACAACATACAGATATAAAAATAGAATCTAATCATCTAATCTAATCTAATCATGACATTTATGACATACATGACATACAGATATACAGTACTGTTACATTTGTGAAATATGATATGAAAATATACAGTACTGTTAAACAGAGATCCTACCAGAAAATATATACATACGAGGGGGAGGGAACTGTACATTAGGAGGGGGTGGGTGGGTGGGAGGGGGGTTCGGACGGAGAGAGAGAGAGATGGAGGGAGGGAGAGAGAGACAAAGAGAGGGAGATGGATGGAGGGAGGGAGAGAGAGATTTCTCTGTTTGACTGTTTTGCTTTGTTATGTTTGTTTTAACACTGGCTTTGGCAATGTAAACATATGTTCCTCATGTCAATAAAGCCCATTTGAATTGAATTGAATTGAATTGAATTGAGAGAGATGGAGGGATGGAGATGGAGGGAGGGAGGGAGGGAGGGAGGGAGGGAGGGAGGGAGGGAGGGAGGGAGGGAGGGAGGGAGGGAGGGAGGGAGGGGGAGAGAGAGAATAAAGGAGCAAGATCAATTTGTTTAGAGTGAGAGATTAAGGAAGGGAGGGAGGGCAAACGAGACAGGTAGGTAAAAAGAGATGGAGAGATGTTTGGAGTTGGAGAGGGACAGAGAGAGATAGAGAGGGAGAGGAGAGAGAGATATGAAGGGATGAGGGGAGGTATAACCTATACTCTCAATAGGTGCTAGAACCATATACTCTCAATAGGTGCTAGAACCTATACCTAGGTTCCCTTCATTTATTGAACAAACAATATCATATTATTGTTCCCCCCATATTTCTATTTTATAAATAAGAACAGAAAATGTGAAAAGAAAAAATGCAATCATTTCATTTCACAGCACCTGTGGAGCCTTGTTTATTTATTCACTGTGTCCATGGCGACGACGGACGATGGTTTCCTTGGACCTCTTTTCTCTCTCTCCCTCCTTTCTTTCTCTCTTCCTCACTCTGTCTCTCATTCTCTCTCCCTCACTCTATCTCTCATTATCTCTCCCTAAATCAAATCAAATCAAATCAAATTTATTTATAGGGCCCGACAACACACGTTAATGTCCCCATGGGCCGTACAGGTCTTCTTTAAACAAGTCAAGAAGACAACATAACAATAAGTCAAGAACAGAACAAGAACACCATAGGGTCCAAACATTTTTTAGATGAATGCAAATAAATGAAAGAATGCAAGCACTCCCAGACATACCCCACGCGAAGGTAAGGAAAAACTCACTAAAACCTAACAATAGGGAAAAAAAGCTCCACAGGCAATGTGGAGGAGAGAAACCTTAGAAGGGCCGTTCAAGGGGGGATCTCCCTTCTTAGATGTCGGTGATAGTAGTGTTGCAGACGGACAGTTGGTAAGCATGCACTCATGTGTGTGGTGAAACACAGATGAGTGCATGCAATAGCAACTGTACATTTTGAAAAATTAAAGATAGAGCTAATAGCGATAGCAACTGAACATTTTGAAAGATTAAAGATAGAGTTGATAGCGGATCTATTTGAGGCACAGGGGCGGCGCAAGAGGGTCACGTCCTCCCCGTCTTAGTCACGGGACATTCAACACTCCGGTCGTTGCTCAGGGACAGCCGGAGACAGGGGGAAGGGGGGTGGCGCAGAGAGGGTCGCGAACTCCCCGACATCATCGCGGGACATCCGGCACTCCGGTCACCACTACGAGACCTCCGAAGACAGGGGGGCACGCAGAGGGGGTCGCAATCTCCCGGCCTTCGTCACGGGACGTCCAACACTCCGGTCAACACTCCAGGACAGCAAGTCATAGGAAGACAGGGAGACGGGACAGGCGTTAGACAGCTCATGAGATTGTAGTAGGCGGACATAGCAATAGATACAAGTGGTAGGCATATATGTGAATGGAGTAGATATATGAAGTAAGCGTATTATGTGAATAGAATAGAAGTACTTAACCCAGCAATGAAACCGCGTTGACTGTTAATCTGTTAACAGTCTGTTAATCAGTTGACAGGACCACGGACAGACGGCGGTGAATAACTGATCCAATGCCTCGGAGGTGCATGTAGAGCAGTCACTACAAGCTTGGCCAAGACCCCGAGGCATCCATCACCTTGGTCAGCGCCAGGAGACGGGTACTCAGAGAGAAGGGGGAGGGAGGGGGGGGGGGGGGAGAGGGGGGGGGGGGGAAGAGTTAGAGAGTTCCCATGTTTGTGGTGCTGCAAAGGAGCAGACATGTAGTACCCTGTAGTGCCATGTAGTACCCCGTAGTGCCATGTAGTACCCTATAGTACCCCATAGTGCCATGTAGTACCCCGTAGTATCCTGTAGTACCCTGTAGTGCCATGTAGTACCCTGTGGTGCCTTGTAGTTCCATGTAGTGCCATGTAGAGCTATGTAAGCCATGTAGTACCCTGTAATGCCATGCAGTACCAAGTAGTACTCTGTGGTACCATGTAGTACCCTGTACCCTAACTAAACTACCCTATAGTAAACTACCCAGTGGTACCATGTAGTACCCTGTACCATAACTAAACTACACAGATTAATCTAAAGGTCAGTCCCCGACCAGGTGAGATCAAGGTAGGTTGAAGGAGAGAGAGAAAAGATGAGTCTTAAGCAGGGATTTAAAAGCTTCGACAGAGCAGGCGCCCCTGATGACGGCAGGTAATTTGTTCCACAGGTAGGGAGCGCGGTAGACAAAGGCTCTGTGGCCGGCGGATTTCTTTTTAACCCTAGGGGTCGATAGAAGCCCTGCATTTTGTGAGCGCAGAGCACGAGCGGGCGAGTATCGGGAGATGAGATCAGATAGATAGAGCGGTGCAAGCCCATTTAAAATTTTGTAGGTGAGGAGTAGCACTTTAAAGTCAGAGCGGGCTTGGATAGGAAGCCAATGTAGGGCGGACAAAACTGGTGTGATGTGATCAAATTTTCTAGTTCTAGTTAGTATCCGTGCAGCCGCATTTTGCACGAGTTGAAGATTTTTGATGCTTGAATTAGGTAAGCCTGAAAAAAGTGCATTACAGTAGTCCAGACGTGATGAGACAAAAGCATGAATCAGGGTTTCAGCATCAGCCAGAGTTAAAATGGGGCGTATTTTTGCGATATTACGAAGATGGAAGAATGCAATTTTGGTGACATTTTTTATATGTGCATTAAATGAGAGGGAGGAATCAAAAATGACTCAGAGGTTTTTTATGGTGGAGCTCTGGGATACATGACAGGTATCAAAGTTGAGGGAGATGTCCTGAAACAGGCCTCTGTGGTTTGGGGGGCCAACAATTAACATCTCAGTTTTATCTGCATTAAGGAGTAGAAAGTTTTGCGACATCCATTTTTTGACGGCAAGCAAGCAGGCCTCAAGGTTTTGTAGTTGGGAGGAATCATTTGGCTTAATAGGTATATATAATTGGGTGTCATCAGCGTAAAAATGAAAGTTTATGCCAAATTTGCGTATGATATCGCCGAGGGGTAGCATGTAAATCGAAAATAGCAAAGGGCCCAGGACAGAGCCTTGTGGGACACCACATTGCACTGGGAGGGTCTCAGATGTTAAATCATTATAGACCACGCAGTGTGTTCTATCAGTTAAATAGGATTTAAACCAAGCTAGTGCGAGACCCCGAATGCCAACATGGTTCTCAAGCCGACCTAGAAGAATCGAGTGATCGATAGTGTCAAAGGCTGCACTGAGATCAAGCAATAAGAGCACAGAGGTGAGGTTTGAGTCAAGAGAGAGCAGTAAGTCATTTGTGACTTTGGTAACCGCCGTTTCGGTGGAGTGTAAGGCTCTAAAGCCAGATTGAAATGATTCATTAAGATTATTGTCTGATAAATGGTCAGTAAGTTGCGTTGCGACGATCCGTTCTAACACTTTGGATAGGAATGGGAGATTGGAGATAGGTCTGTAATTTTTCAAGATTAGAGGGTCGAGGTTCGGTTTTTTAAGTAATGGTTTAATGACGGCTGATTTAAAGGCCAGGGGCACCACGCCAGTAGACAAAGAGGTGTTGAAGATATTGAGTAGGGCAGGGCCTAGAGTTGGGAAGAGTTTTTTGATGAGAGTTGCTGGGAGAGGGTCAAACAGACAGGTTGAAGGTTTAGCCGCGCCAACCAGTTTAGAGAGGGCACTAAGTGAGACGTTTTCAAGGCAGCATAGCGTATGACTGGAATCAAAGTCAGGGGGAATGCCCGTCAAAGGTTGGGAGGGACTCTGATTGTTGAGTAAAGCAACAATTTCATCTCTAATGAGGTCAATTTTCTTGGTAAAAAATGTCATGAATTCGTTAGCCGAGAACGCATGGTTTAGGGCACTTGGTTGTTTCTGCGTAAGTTTTGCAACTGTGTCAAACAGAAACTTTGAGTTGTTTTTGTTTTCATTTATGAGCCTGGAAAAATAAGAGGTTTTGGCAAGTGAGAGTGCCTTTTTGTAGTTATGTAAACTATCATTCCAGGCGAGGCGGAATACTTCGAGTTTGGTCGAACGCCATTTATGTTCAAGTTTGCGACAAGCCTTTTTAAAGGAGCGCGTTTCCTCCGTAAACCAGGGAGTTAGTTTTTGCGGAGCACGTTTAATTTTAGGTTTAAGGGGAGCGACAATGTCGAGGGTGCTACGAAGGGCGGCATTAAGTTTGTCTGTAAAGAGATCAAGGGGGCCAGAGTAAGAGAGGAAGGGAGAGAGGGTGTCTGGTAGGCAGTTAACTAGAATTGGGACAGTTGAGGCGTTAATACGACGGCTCATGTAGGATTCTACACTGTCTGGGCGAGAAACCGTCAGATCAATTTGAAATTTGATGAGGTAGTGGTCTGAGAGAGCAGGAACATAGGGGGAGACGGTCAAATTTGACACAGTGAGACCGCGGGCTAGGACATAGGGCTGTTCCCACAGCCCTATGTTCCCACAGCACTATGTTCCCACCGCCCAATGGTCCCACAGCCCAATGTTCCCACCGCCCAATAGTCCCACAGCCCAATGTTCCCACAGCCCAATGTTCCCTCAGCCCTATGTTCCCACCGCCCAATGGTCCCACAGCCCAATGTTCCCACAGCCCAATGGTCCCACAGCATTATGTTTCCACAGCCCAATGGTCCCACAGCCCAATGTTCCCAGAGCCCAATGGTCCCACAGCCCAATGGTCCCACAGCCCTATGTTCCCACATCCCTATGTTCCCACAGCCCAATGGTCCCACAGCCCAATGGTCCCACAGCCCAATGGTCCCCAATGGTCCCACAGCCCAATGGTCCCCAATGTTCCCACAGCCCTATGTTCCCTCAGCCCAATGTTCCCACAGCCCAATGGTCCCCTATGTTCCCACAGCCCTATCTTCCCACAGCCCTATGTTCCCACAGCCCTATGTTGTAATGGTTTGCGGCGAGGGGAGGTGAGGAGAACCCAAATGCTGAACACGATAACAGAGAGAGGAGGCAGAGACGACAGAGTGAAAGTAAACAGGCTTTTACTGAGCACTGCAACAGTAAACAATCAGCGTTTACAAAGGACAAACCAAAACCAAACTTAAAAACACAGGAAATTAAATCCTCAGCAAAGCTGGAAAATGTGGACTAGGAATAAGGAACAGACTCACTGGGAAATACAGGAAAACCTTACAAAGGTGAACAGAGTACGTGACCAAACACGAGGGTAGAAACAAAACAATGGCGCGACAAGGAAGTCAGTAACCGGCAGGTATAAATACTGCCCCTGATTACTAAGGAGCGCCAGCTGGTTAAGACCAGGCATGAATACGACTGGTTGAATATGATAAACATATAATACTTGTAAGGGGAATATCTCACACTTGAAACATATAGCATATGTAAAGAGATCATCTCAAAACTAGAAACATATAGACAGGGCCGCCTCAGGGGGTGTGCGAGCAGTGCGGTCGCACAGGGCCTCGCGGGAAGGGGGGCCTCGCAAAATAAAAATTAAAACAAAATTAATTTTTTTTTTTTTTTTTTTTTTTTTTTTATTATTATTTTTTTCTTTTTTTAAAAAAATTTGCGAGGCCCCCCTTCCCGCGAGGCCCTTTTTCATCACAGACCTAAAATCTAGTTTTGCTTATATGCTTATATATTTCACATTAGACACGTTTGTAGAATGTGTCTGACTTGTTCCTGGCTCTGCGGCTCTGCAGATACACTATTGGCTCTGCAGATACACTATTGGAGGCAGCTCTGAGGCTTGCAGCAGAATTGGTTTCAATGAGGGGAGGGGTTACAGGTAAGGTAGAGTCTGACTATTTTGCGCGTGCAGCATTGGAGGTTATGCCAGCCAAGATGAAGAGGACATTGTTCGGCAGATGGACTGAAGATGAAAGTTGTTGCATGTTAGACAGTTCAGTCAGGCTAGCCATCCCAGCTAAAGACAGGGACAGCTAGTTAGCTTTAGCTACGTTATAATATTGAGTGCTAACGTGTGGTTCAGTCGGGATATAGCCATGATGATGTCGGCTAGTAGCTAGCTTAGCTAAAGGCTACACGAGGTACAGGGATTATCTAATTCAGCGCTATTCAGAGGAGCGAGGCGAGTGGATGTCTTTTCAAAAGAAGGAGAAGAGAACTTGTGAGCAGATAAATCTGTTAGGCAGCAATACGCCGAAAGGTGTCCAGTCTGCCGGAAAGTACTCGAAGAAGAAGAAGAAGAAGAAGAAATTACACCGTGGGCCAAGTCTCCTTCCAACTTTACCATTGGCGCCGCCGCGCCGCATTCATTGATACTGCGTTATGGTGAGTCAACCTATGATTATATACCCGCCGTGGACCTGACCTATCTATCTTTCTCTCTCTCTGGAGCCAAACTGGTCGACTAGCTAATATATAGTACTACTAGTAGCTAACTGTGTGTGCCTGGTGAGAGCACCTGGCTGTATGTAGACAGTAGCCGCATAGCTTGTTAGCTGTTAGCTAACGCAGAAGCAAGTAGTTTGGGCCGTTGGCCAAAGCTGTGTGTCACGTGGCCTGGTGTCACAGTACCTGGCTAGCCTATTTAGCTGATGTCGGCCATTGGCTCCTTGCTGCTTTGGTTTCTCTGGTATAGACCCTCTTCTTGTTGGATTTAAGTGTTGATCTTTGTCCTTTTGAATCTCTCATACATGCTATAGTCTCTCTCTAACACACACACACATGACAAACACACATGTTCTCTCTCTCTCTCTCTCTCTTTCTAACACACACAGTCTGCCTATGGCGGCCTTTCTCGATGGCTAGGCTGTGCTCAAGGATCTTCAGTCACAGTGCTCAGGTATTCTGCCACTGTGTACTCTCTGTTTAGGGCCAAATAGCATTTCAATTTCTTTCCAATGTGTCTCTCTCTCTCTCTCTCTCTGTACACTGTATATTGACTGTAGAACGGGAGCTCTCTCTCGCTCTCTCTTTTGCTATATGTTGACTGTATCATGCCCCGCCTCGGGCAGCGCTATTATTTAAGAATATGTTGACTGTATAAAAAAAAAAAAAAAAAATCCTTTGGGGGGGGGGGGGGGGGGGGGGGGGGGGGCTCGCGTTAAATCTCGCACAGGGCCTCGCATTTCTCCCAGGCGGCCCTGCATATAGAATGTGTAAAGAGATAACTCCACAATAAAAACATCTAGTACGTGTAAGAGATTATCTCCACAAAATAATCATAGTACGTACGTGTAAGAGATTATCTCCACAATAGAAACCTAGTACAAGTAAGGAGATTATCTCCACAATAGAAACATAGTACATGTAAGGAGATCATCTCCAGACTATAAACATATACAGTAGTGCATGTAAAGAGATAGTACATGTAAGGAGATTATCTCCACAAAATAACCATATTATGTAAAGAGATGTATCTCCACACCAGAAACATGTAAGCAAGGAGATTTATCTCCACACTAGAAGCATATATGTAAAAAGAATAAACCATACTGGAAACATATGTAAAGAGATTAACCCTTAATGGAAACATAATGTAAAGAGATAAACCCTTAACACGGTCATTGCCTTTGATTAACGTTGATTTACCCCGTTGAATGCCACCATCCACTTCAATGTTAGGGTTAAAAATGCCTAATCTATGTTTTAAATTATGGCTATGTGTCTAATCTGCCCGTCGCTTATCAATGACTCGTTTGCAGTCAACATTGTCGAAACGGATTGTTTTTTTATCAGTTCATTTTCGTTTTATAGCATTTTGAAAAGCCCTCGTTTTCAAGAAAAATATAAAGATTCCATGATAAAAGACATTTACTGGAATATTCTAGAATACACAAAAACGTTGTCATTTTTCGGCCTATTTATGAATAGTTTTCAAATAAACGCTAGATTATCGATAGTATATGTGTACGTATGCATGCTATAGACGCAAGCTGAAAAATCGATTATTTTATTTCCTCATCAGCGATCACAGCCAAACAGCCACATCACACATAGGGCAAAAGCGTATATCTCCGTGAAAACAGGTCTGATTATCCTAAGACTGGTAAAATAGATTCCTTACCTGAGATCAGATGTTATCCAAAAAGATGATTCCAATTCCTGATCGCCATTCCAAATATCGATCACGCTTATTGATTGATTATTGGCTGCTGTAAATATATATTCCAGGCTGATTTCCGCCCCGCGAGCAGATCCCTCTTGAGCAGACTGCTCGCCAGCACAAGGCGCCAGTTGGCTCCCCCCCCAGAGATCTACAGATCCCAGGTCAGTCTAAGCGACTGACCTGCAGTTACACAGGGATAGACGATAGGGGGCGCTTTTTTCCAATCTGAGCTCCTGTAGGGGCTGGTGTACCAACGGGAGACTCGGTTGATGAAATATGAATTCAGATCCCTAATAAAAAAATAAAACTATATTTGACGGCGTGGGCACTCAATTGGGGGGGGCTGATAAAACGAGATATGTCGTCCGTGGCACTGAAAACGTTAATGGAAACATATATGTAAAGAGATTAACCCTTATACACAACCCAGACCGAGGAAAGACAAAGACAACATGAACAGACGCAGAACATTAATCATAGCATTAATAATAGCATTAATCATAGTCAGCAAACCTAGGCCTAAATGCCTGAGAGGGTTCAGTATCTGGAGTTGCCCGCCAGGGGGCAGCAGAAAGCCCCATGTTCCCACAGCCCAATGTTCCCACAGCCCTATGTTCCCACAGCCCTATGTTCCCACAGCACTATGTTCCCACAGCACTATGTTCCCACAGCACTATGTTCCACAGCCCTATGTTCCCACAGCCCAATGTTCCCACATTTCCTTTTTTCATAAATTTGTATCTTATTTTATCCCCCTTTCTCTTAATTTGGTAGCCAATTACACCCAAACATAGGGCTGTGGGAACATAGTGCCTAATTTTTTGACAAATCTTAGAAATGTGGGAACATAGGGCTGAGGGAACATTGGGCTGTGGGACGATTGGGCTGTGGGAACATAGGGCTGTGGGACCATTGGGCTGTGGGACGATTGGGCTGTGGGAACATAGGGCTGTGGGAACATAGGGCTGTGGGAACATAGGGCTGTGGGACCATTGGGCTGTGGGAACATAGGGCTGTGGGAACATAGGGCTGTGGGAACATAGGGCTGTGAGACCATTGGGCTGTGGGAACATTGGGCTGTGGGACCATAGGGCTGTGGGACCATTGGGCTGTGGGAACATTGGGCTGTGGGACCATAGGGCTGTGGGAACATAGGCTGTGGGACCATTGGGCTGTGGGAACATAGTGCTGTGGGAACATAGGGCTGTGGGAACATAGGGCTGTGGGAACATAGGCTGTGGGGAACATTGGGCTGTGGGACCATAGGGCTGAGGGAACATTGGGCTGTGGGAACATTGGGCTGTGGGAACATAGGGCTGTGGGAACATAGGCTGTGGGAACATTGGGCTGAGGGAACATAGGGCTGAGGGAACATTGGGCTGTGGGAACATACTGTAGGCTGTGGGGACCATAGGGCTGTGGGACCATAGGGCTGTGGGACCTAGGGCTGTGGGACAATAGGGCTGTGGGACCATTGGGCTGTGGGAACATAGGCTGTGCAACATTGGGCTGTGGGGACATTGGGCTGTGGGAACATTGGGCTGTGAGAACATAGGGCTGAGGGAACATTGGGCTATGTGGGAACATTGGGCTGTGGGACCATTGGGCTGTGGGACCATTGGGCTGTGGGAACATAGGGCTGTGGGACCATTGGGCTGTGGGACCATTCATTCATTCATTCATTCATTCATTCATTCATTCATTCATTCATTCATTCATTCATTCATTCATTCATTCATTCATGGCGAGCTGTTCTGTTCTGTGCTGCAGTCTACAGTCCTGGGGGAATCTACTGTGTTGACCGTCGGTAAACAATGAAGATGTGTTTTGCTTCCGGCGGCATGTCCCCGGGGGACCGTCGAACCAACCACCCACCAGTGCGTTGAATTACCTTCTCCTCTGATCAAATAGATTCATCCAAAATGTCCCTGGAGTTTCTCCCACGTAAAAAAAGGCAGCGAAGTGGGGGATAGACAAAAGTTTTACCAGGTATGCAAGAATGAGCAGCAGAGACCCTGACCCAGCTCTGACGCTCACTGCAGCAGAGAATGAGCATCGCGGAGACAGCGCTTAAAGGGATATTTAACTTTAGTAGAACTTGTCCGTCTTACCCGTTATCTAAAGGCATCTACAAGTATGGCGGCTGGGTGGCGCAGCGGAGATTGCGCTCATCAACCAACGCAAGAGACTCCGGTCTCGAATCCGGGTGTCAGCGTTGCCTCCGGCTTGGACCAGGCCGTCATACTGGCTCAATTGGCAGAGTCAGCGGGTGGAAGTCGATGGGTGGTAATCTGGATGTTGTGGACAGCGACTCCTACAGGTCGGTTGGGGGACGCCTGCACAGCAGAGACAGGAAGTGGCGGGGGTAGAGTGAGCCGCCCACGCGTTACACCTCGCCAATGAGAGTCCGCGCTGGCAGGTGAAAAGATACGACAGGCTGCCTCCTCGTGTATCGGAGGGGACACGTGACGCAAGGCTTCTATTCTCCCTCCAACCGGCCAGTGGGGGGCATATGCGAGCAACGTTCAAGACAGGGGGAGGGGAGAATTGGCACACACGAAATTGGGATGGGAGAAAAATAGAAAAAAGAGGAGAAAAAAGTGGATACAAAAAATAAAGTGATCTACAAGTAAGCTAGCAACCGCTGTTGTCCCTGCCGGCTGCTGTCAACACCACCATTCCTCCCATGGGTGTCGGGCTCCTCATTCACTTCCATTCATTTTGAGGACCACGTCTAAATATCATACTTCTGCAGTATAGGGGCAACAGTGGCTTGGGAGGTAGAGCAGTTGTCTGTGAGAGAAAATGGTGGTTTTTCAATGTATGTGATGTATAGATTGGGGGGACCACAGCTAAAACGGTGATCGAAATGTGCATGGAAGACGGTGATAGAACGGTGACCAGTGGATTGAATACACTGCCAGCGAGGGTGTTTTGTTTTGCATTCCTTGGAAGAACACAGATAAGAGCAAGTGTCTCCCAGGAGGGAGAGAGGTTCATCTTAATGCAACAGTGAATGAAACTTTAATGTGTGAAAGGTTAGCAGTCGTCATGACAGCACGTCGCATGACAACCAGGAGAGGGGCGGGGGGCCGTCGTTGCTACGACGAAGACCTATACGTCGAACGGTGTTTCCGGGTAGGGCAGACTAGAATCTGACTCAGACGAGAATCTGACCAAGAGCGAGTAGGACTGAGATCACACAGAGGAGAGACTCTTCCTCCTCCACCACGGAGGGGGGGGGGAAAGGGAGAATGCCACATCATCATTACAGTAGCTTCGGCTAACACGAGGAGGGTTCGGCTAACGAACAGGCCTGAACACTATTGGACTGAACAGCAAAAGGACGATAATCTGAACACACCGAAAGATCATTAGAATACTCTTCAAGGACAATAACATCTGTTGACATCTGAGCTGAGGTTTCTGTTTATAGCAATAAAACCACGCTTTTCCTTGTAAGGTATTTCACGTTGTCGAAGTGTCGAATTCTTACGGAATTATTATGGTTTATGGATTGCACTAACGGGGGAAGATAAGGATCTTATCTACCAGTATCGGAGACGTCAGGACCATTAAAAGTACACAACGCAGAGGAATTGGATGGAGGGCCAAACAGACGAAGACGTGATACTGGCCAGTTTGATCAGAATCTTACATCTGGTAATCCGGAGGTTCCCGGTTCGATTCCGAAACTGGCCCCTGTAAATGTCCGAACACAACCCCCTCCAATGTACAGGAAATTACCAAGTATGGTCTTGTCAATAATCCAATGTACAGTGTTGTTTGTACAGTTGTACAGTGTCCCCCACCCACCCCTCCTACCCAACCCCCCCCCCCCCCACCACTACTACCCAACCCCCCCCCCCCCCCCCCACCCACCCATCCACCTCCAATGTACAGTCCCCCCCCACCCCCACCTACCCAATCCAATGTACAGTTTCTACGTCTAATGTATATACTCTTTTCTTTCTGGACTCTTTTTGTATCACAAACAGTACTGTAATTGCAAATCTGGTATGTCATAAATGTATAGATGTAGCAGTACTGTCTATCGGTATGTCATGTATGTCACATATGTTACGATTAATTGAAAATGGGGGACCCTGATGTAAACAAGACGAAAGTCTTTCTCTGGTCTGCATCCCCTTAACAATTGTATGTATTGAGCTGTACTGTACTGTACCCATTCTGCAATCTGTTAATAACGTTTTCAATCAATCAATCAATTCCCGCTCCTCCCCCGGCAGTGTGTCGAAGTGTCCTTGAGCGAGACACTTAACCCCTAACTGGTCCCGATGAGCAGGTTGGCTCCTTGCATTGTCGCCTCCACCGTGAATGGGTGAGATGTAAGGAACAAACATTGAAAAGCGCTATTTAAATGCAGTCCATTCATAAATGGTGTGTGTGTGTGTGCGTGTGTGCGTGTGTGTGTGCGTGTGTGTGTGTTAATGTGAACATGGAGGATATGAGTGTTCGGTGGAGAACAAAGCAAAGCATCTCTACAATTTCCTGTCATCCTGACCTATCCAAAGAGGTGTGTGTGTGCGTGTGCGTGTGTGTGTGTGAATGGTGTCCTCTGTGTGTCGCTTTATGTATGTATGTATGTATGTATGTATGTATGTATGTATGTATGTATGTATGTATGTATGTATGTATGTATGTATGTATGTATGTATGTATGTATGTATGTATGTATGTATGTATGTATGTATGTATGTATGTATGTATGTATGTATGTACACGGAACGTAGGCCAAGTGCGTCCACATTTTTATAGGATTCTATCACATTTTCATAACAATAGCACCCTGCGCCGTTTTCATTGAGGTTTCTTACAAATTAACGATGCTTTATCTTGTCCTTTATATGCCGATTATCATTAGAATCTTAAATTGTACCATATGTCCCCCTTTAGACAACATATGTAATGCTACCAGCGCACTTTTGTTAAGATAATTAGTTGGCCATTCGCGGTCGCTATACCGAGGTTGCAGTAATAGTTTAACGCTGTTCAGATCACGTCGGAGAATATAGACCCATCCCAGTGACCTGCGACCTGTGCTAACGCTCTTGGGAAATGCAGTGTTGTAGTTCTCAACATTTTCAGCCTTTAATTTTAAACCAATGCTGCCATCTACTGACAACAAAAAAGTGTTGTCTAATCGTCACCTTGAGAGCTACTTCCGTATACAGCGCCGCCCCAAACCCATTCTAGAGATTCCCACTTTTTGCTGGGAGTGGGGCGTGGCCGTATTTGGTCCCAGACAATAAGAGTGGCTGCAATTGGTCACCGTGACGTACTATGTATACATATATGTATGTATATGTACAGTATGTATTCATGGTTTTCTCTCTTTCTCTCTACATGAGTAATGGATTGTGTGTGTGAGTGTGTGTGAGTGTGTGTGTGTGTGTGAGTGTGTGTATGTGTGAGTGTGTACTGTATGTGTATGTGTGAGTGTGTGTATGTATGTGTGTGTGTGTGTGTGTGTGTGTGTGTGTGTGTGTGTGTGTGAGAGTGTGCGTGCGTGTGTGAGTGTGTGTGTGTACGTGTGAGTGTGTGTGTGTGTGTGTGTGTGAGTGTGTGTGTGTGTGTGTGTTTGTTTCCAACACCATGCAGCTACATTTCCTTCGTCGTCTTTGTAGTTTAACCACTGCCACACGACAGAAGGTTAACCCTTTACTATCACACAACCGACAGTCGCCATCGGTTGTGTGATAGTAAAGGGTTAACCTTCTGTCGTGTGGCAGTGAAAGGGTTAACCGGCTGTCGTGTGGCAGTGAAATGGTTAACCTTCTGTGTGTTGTCGCAGTGAAAGGGTTAACCGTTTTGGTATTGCGGCGGTGAAAGGGTTCATCGTCTTCTGAACCAGAGAGATTATTATGTTGATGAGGTCATGCAGACAGGAGGGGGCTGCCGGGAACCAGCCTGAATAATTCATGTATCATTGTTGTTGTTGTGGTGGTGGTGGTCTCTCTCTCTCTCTCTCTCCCTCTCTCTCTCTCTCTGTCTCTCTATCTCCCCCCCCCCCCCTCTCTCTCTCTCTCTCTCTCTCTCTCTCTCTCTCTCTCTCTCTCTCTCTCTCTCTCTCTCTCTCTCTGTGTGCATGCGTGTTTATGGTGGAGCGTGGTGTGTTGAGTGAGGTGCTGAGAGTCTGCGGTATGCGTGAGTTTTCTAACTTTTCTATTTATATGTTGTTTGTCAAGTTGTGAATTAGACTGTGGTTTATTTGACTGGTTGTGTGTTGGTGGTGGGCTGGTAGCGTTGTCAGTGTTCGCTTGGGCAGCTGTCTGCTGTCACAGTGACATGGATTTCGCAAAGCTGACCAGGAAGCATGGTTTTAAAGTCTCGCCGTCATTTCCCTGCTCAGTGGAGGACTGTAGTCTGGCTGTTGCGAGGGTGGTGGGGGCTCCGAGCGTTAAATCTGCGGCAAGGATGAACGGCGGTGTCGTATTCTTTGTGGGTGATTTGATGACGGTGAATAAACTTTTAGTAGACGGGTTGGGGATAAATGAAACGTTCGTAGCGGTGATGCCGCTCACAACACCTGCGAAAAAGGTGACTTTGGCAAATGTTCCCCCGTTGATAGGCGATGAGCTTATATTGAGGGAACTCGCCAGATATGGGAAGATTGTATCTCCATTAAAGAAGATGTCTTCAGGGTGTAAAGCACCTGAATTACAGCATGTAGTTTCTCACAGAAGGCAGACGTTCATTATCATGAACAAACGTGAGGAAGAGTTGGATCTAAATTTTAAAGTAATAATAGACGGGTTTGAGTATATTATTTTTGCAACAACACAGAATATGAGGTGTTTTGGATGCGGAAAAGAGGGGCATCTAAGAAAAGCCTGCCCAGGGGAGGGGCCTAGCATGGGGGGAAATGCTGGGAAGAGCGCAACAAAAAGCCAGACCGAGGGCTTGTTTCAGTTTTCTAATAAACAATCAAACTGAACCTTTTTTTTGCCTGCCTATTTGTTTGGTGGAAACTTGATCATAAAGAAAAAAAAATTTAAATAAAAAGTAGTGCCGATGTAGTTCTTTTTGCCATGTTCTTGTAGTGTAGCTTGCTACATTTATCTGGGGATAGCTTCTATTGTAGTTGAGCTATATTTAATCGAGAGTAACTTGTAGTGTAGCTTACTACATTTTCCAAGTAGCTTGCCCATCACTGATAATAACCCTGGACAGTATAATTAGTCTGGATTGGGTTCACTCTTTAGACACAACTCGTTCTTATGTTTATTTTTTTATTATAATTTTTTTTAATCTCATTCATTCCATAAGAACGTAGAATACACATTTACAGACTTTTTTTAATATGGTCCATTTGCATGTTCTTGGTATCTGATTCTAGGGACATCTATGGATCTCAGGGAATGTATTCCCAGTGTCAGAAATACTGTGTCTGTTACTAGGCTTGAGTAAATTGTAATGAACCAAATGAGAATATCAATTACATTTTTTGTAATCTTTGACTGTGAATAACACCATGCTAAAATTTACCAGACCTGAAAAATCTAAGCAATGAATAAATGGAAGATGATTAAACAGAAGGTTTTGTAGATACAGTAATGAATTATGCCATCCGGACACATGCCATTTGAAATATGATTATAGAATATAGAATATCAGGCCTAAAATGGTTATGCGATTAAAATGTGATTAATTAGATTAATTAATTACAAATCCTGTAATTAATTAGATAAAAAATGTAATCGCCTGACAGCACTAGTTATATTATATTATGTTATGTTGTGTTATATTATATTATATGATGTTATGTTATGTTATATTATGTTATGTTATGTTATATTATAGTATATTTTATGATATTATATCTCTCTCTATATATACTCTCTGAGAGTACTAAGAAACTACCACCTCAGACAAGACCTGCTTGTGTCTTTTTACCGCTGCTCCGTGGAAAGCATCCTCACCTACTGCATAAATGTGTGGTTCCTCAGCTGCACAGCCGCAGAGAGGAAGGCGCTCCAGAGGGTCGTCAACTCGGCCCAGAAGATCATCGGCTACCCCCTCCCCTCACTGGAGGGACTATACAACTCCCGCTGCCTCAAAAAAGCAGTAAAAATACTGAAGGACCCACACCACCCGGGCAACAAGCACCTCGTGCGGCTGCACTCGGGCAGGCATTTCAGCGTCATGCCCACCCGGACTAACAGACTGAAGTTTAGTTTTTAATCCCAGGGCCATATGTGCACTAAACTCAGCTAAATTTTAAAACAATAGTCTCCTTGCACCCCCCCCCCCCCCCCCACGCACACGCACACACACACACACAACATTATATTTTATACCCCCCTGTTTTATTAATGTTATTTACGCCCCACCCTGTTTTTATATTAACACTGTGTTTAGGACTGTTTTTATTTATTTTACTAGCACCTAGGGTTGCATTTTTTTAATTTCGTTGTAACAACTGTAACAATGACAATAAAGATCTATTCTATTCTATTCTATTCTATTCTATTCTATTCTATTCTATTCTATTCTATTCTATTCTATTCTATTCTATTCTATTCTATTCTATATATATCTCTATCTCTCTCTATCTCTCTCTGGGCTGTGGTCCATGTGTGAAGGGTGCTATATAGATAGAGTTGTTTTTATGCATTATTATAACAAATTTATGCATTGAAATTCTCGACAACATTGAAGATGAGGGTGACCTCATCTCAGCTCGAGGGACTCCAGCGAGCTGAACACGCTGGTGAAGAAGGCTAGCTCCGTAGTGGGTGGTGAGCTGGATAATCTAGAGGTGGTGGCTGAGAGGAGGATAAGGAAAAAAAATAGAAGCCATCCTGGAGAACCCCTCTCACCCCCTGAATGAAGAGCACGTTCAGCCAAAGACTCACCCCCCCCCCCCTTCCCCCCACAGACACACCACAAACCGCCTGGGCCAGTCCTTTATACCGGCCGCCATCAGGCTCTACAACAAAGGGGTCGGACGGCCGGCTCTGCTGCCAGAACTATCACTGTCAGAACTCGGGATGTGAAAATATCACTGGACTGACTGTCTTGTATTTTGTACTAGAGACTCATATCACTGGACTGACTATCTTGTATTTTGTACTAGAGACTCATATCACTGGACTCATATCACTGGACTATTTTGTATTTTGTACTAGAGACTCATATCACTGGACTCATATCACTGGACTATCTTGTATTTTGTACTTTTTTATATTATATTGTATTTGTATTTATATTTTATATTGTATCTATAGCTGGACTGTATAGGACTGTGAAGCTCTGTATCCCCCCACCCTGTATCCCCCCCCCCCCATGCTGCTTTGACACCCGAATTTCCCCAAGGGGATTAATAAAGGATCATCTTATCTTATCTTACCTCAATTATCCTTTTCGAGAATAAATAAAGGTTTGAATGAATGAATGAAAATTTAAATAATTGGATACAATTTACACACGTTCACACCACCCCATCCGAGCCCCCGTCCCCCCGATGGGCTGCCGGGCGTCTCCCTCCCGGGCCGCGTGGCTGGTGGTGGAGTGGTTGTTGTTGTGATGGGGGCCGTGGAGGACAGACAGACAGAACCCAGCGGGATCGTGAGACGAAGTGGCAAGACAGACAGCTGACTGCGGGGGCCCCCGCCCCCCTCCCCCCCACCCACCGCGGCCCCATGGCGCCTGCCGCTGTTTACCTGGAAACAGTTACCTCTCATTAAGCCGCTGTGTTGGAGGTTCCATTAACCCCGAGGGGATGGTGCCACGCGTGTGTATTGAGCTCCATAAATGCCGCCATATTTTATTCAGAGGCGTTATTAAGAGGCAGTGGTGCTCGATCCAATTAACGGAGGTTTGTTAGAGCAATGCTCGTGTTCGTCACACGCACGCACACACACACACACACACCTCACCTGCTGTGAATGTCATCCAATTACTGAAAACCTGGATTTATCACCTCTATCAATCAATCAACCAACCTCTCTGTCTCTCGACGGCTGCCTCTGTCCTGTTCTCTCTTTGTGGGGAATATTCATCTTGCAGGGACGATATCGCATCTGGCATTGTCCTTTTGCGTGTTATAAATAATAATTAATAGTGTGTGTGTGTGTTTGTGTGTGTGTGTGTGTGTGTGTGTGTGTGTGTGTGTGTGTGTGTGTGTGTGTGTGTGTGTGTGTGTGTGTGTGTGTGTGTGTGTGTGTGTGTGTGTGTGTGTGTGTGTGTGTGTGTGTGTGTGTGTGTGTGTGTGTGTGTGTGTGTGTGTGTGTGCGTGCGTGCGTGTGATCATAAACCTTTATTTAAAATTCTCCGAAATCAATTGAGACTGGACCTCAATTTGGGATGATGCTGAGATTACACAGAGAAAAATACAGACATGGAAGATCAGTCAGCCAATCAGTTTGCTGGGGGTGCAGGACCCAGGTGGGGGTGCAGGACCCAGGTGGGGTGTAGGACCCAGGTGGGGGTGTAGGACCCAGGTGGGGGTGTGGGTGTAGGACCCAGGTGGGGGTGTAGGACCCAGGTGGGGGTGTAGGACCCAGGAGGGGGTGTAGGACCCAGGTGGGGGTGTAGGACCCAGGTGCAGCATGGAGGTGGGGGTGTAGGACCCAGGAGGGGGTGTAGGACCCAGGAGGGGGTGTAGGACCCAGGTGGGGGTGTAGGACCCAGGTGGGGGTGCAGGACCCAGGTGGGGGTGTAGGACCCAGGTGGGGGTGTAGGACCCAGGTGGGGGTGTAGGACCCAGGTGGGGGTGCAGGACCCAGGTGGGGGTGTAGGACCCAGGTGGGGGTGTAGGACCCAGGTGGGGGTGTAGGACCCAGGAGGGGGTGTAGGACCCAGGTGGGGGTGTAGGACCCAGGTGGGGGTGCAGGACCCAGGTGGGGGTGTAGGACCCAGGAGGGGGTGTAGGACCCAGGTGGGGGTGTAGGACCCAGGTGGGGGTGTAGGACCCAGGTGGGGGTGTAGGACCCAGGTGGGGGTGCAGGACCCAGGTGGGGGTGTAGGACCCAGGTGGGGGTGTAGGACCCAGGTGGGGGTGTAGGACCCAGGTGCAGCACGAAGGTGGGGGTGTAGGACCCAGGTGGGGGTGTAGGACCCAGGTGGGGGTGTAGGACCCAGGTGGGGGTGTAGGACCCAGGTGGGGGTGTAGGACCCAGGTGGGGGTGTAGGACCCAGGTGCAGCATGGAGGTGGGGGTGTAGGACCCAGGTGGGGGTGCAGGACCCAGGTGGGGGTGCAGGACCCAGGTGTTAAACTCATAACAAGGTTAAAAGACACATAGACACGGTACCCAGGAGTGAATTCACCTCTTAGTGCAGCGGTCTATGTTGTCGCCCACGGCGTGGGAGACCCGTGTTCGACTCTCCCTCTGGGCAGCGACATTTAATACACAACGCAGAGGAGTCACTTACGATCTGTAAACACTAGAACATAAAACTGAAAGCCAATAAAATAACAACTCCACTAACAAATAACACACACTATCAGAACAACGACACAAGAACAGAGACACAGGACTGAAATACACACCATCAGAACAACGACACAAGAACAGAGACACAGGACTGAAATACACAGAGGGTAACAACAAACGATCAGCGGAGAGGGTGATCGGCTGCCCCCTTCACTCCCTCGAGTCCCTACATTCCACCAGGGCCTTGAGGAGGGCGAGGAAGATCATGGCAGACCCCGCCCACCCGGGTCACGGCCTCTTCATTATGCTCCCCCACGGCAGGCCATAGACTCAGCTTCTTACCCTCAGCAGCTCATCTGATAAATGAGTCAGGTGTCCCCCTGCTCCCCCCTCCCCCCCCTCTATGGCGAGCTGCTAGGGCTGGACCTCTGGACTTGAACTGTGCTGCACTGTATCCATGTCCCCTACCCCTGCACTTTACTGTCTTATTGTTGTCTCACTGGTCTGTCCTGTTTTGCACTTATTTATTTATCATTATCATCATTATTATTATTATTATTATTATTATTATTATTATTATTATTATTATTATTATTATTATTATTATTATTATTATTATTATTATTATTATTATTATTATTATTATTATTATTATTATTATTATTATTATTATTATTATTATTATTATTATTATTATTATTATTATTATTATTATTATTATTATTATTATGTTGTTCCTATTTGTGAAAAAACCATGCACTGAAATGTCAAATCACGTTCCATTTGTACCTGTACAATATGGTGAATAAAGTAATCTGAATCTGAATCTGAAACAAGACACACATGGGAAAGGAAACTAACAAAGAACTACAGGAAACATAATACACAAAAGACACTTAGGCAAAACAATAACACTACAAGACAAATACTAAACAAAACACAATACACGAAAACTAGAAAAAAGACTAGACCAAGGAAAAAACATAATAGATGACAATTATGGGAACAAGACAATACTAACCTAACAGGGAACAAGACAATACTAACCTAACAGGGAACATGACAATACTAACCTAACAGGGAACAAGACAATACTAACCTAACAGGGAACATGACAATACTAACCTAACAGGGAACATGACAATACTAATCTAACAGGGAACAAGACAATACTAACCTAACAGGGAACATGACAATACTAACCTAACAGGGAACAAGACAACACTAATCTAACAGGGTACAAGACAATACTAACCTAACAGGGAACATGACAATACTAATCTAACAGGGAACAAGACAATACTAATCTAACAGGGAACAAGACAATACTAATCTAACAGGGAACAAGACAATACTAACCTAACAGGGAACATGACAATACTAATCTAACAGGGAACACGACAATACTAACCTAACAGGGAACATGACAATACTAATCTAACAGGGAACATGACAATACTAACCTAACATGGAACAAGACAATACTAACCTAACAGGGAACATGACAATACTAACCTAACAGGGAACAAGACAATACGAACCTAACAGGGAACATGACAATACTAACCTAACAGGGAACATGACAATACTAACCTAACAGGGAACAAGACAATACTAATCTAACAGGGAACATGTCAATACTAACCTAACAGGGAACAAGACAATACTAACCTAACAGGGAACATGACAATACTAACCTAACAGGGAACAAGACAATACTAACCTAACAGGGAACATGACAATACTAACCTAACAGGGAACATGACAATACTAACCTAACAGGGAACATGAATGGGAGAGAGAGAGAGAGAGAGAGAGAGCAGAGGGGAGAGGGAGCAGAGGAGAGAGAGCAGAGGAGAGATAGAGCAGAGGAGAGAGAGAGAGAGCAGAGGAGAGACAGGGCAGAGGAGAGAGAAAGCAGAGGAGAGACAGAGCAGAGGAGAGAGAAAGCAGAAGAGAGAGAAAGCAGAGGAGAGAGGGAGGAGATGAGAGAGATAGGGCAGAGGAGAGAGAGAGCTGAGGAGAGAGAGAGTAGAGGAGAGAGAGAGAGCAGAGGAGAGAGGGAAAACAGACAGAGAACAGAGGGAAGACAGAGAGGCAGAATGAGTGGGGAACAGAGTGGGAAGTGCAATGCCTGGGAGAAAAGGCATCTATTTCAGAACAATGGAACCTTTACCTTTTTTTTTTACCTTTTTTGCTGAGCAAATCTGTACTTTTTCAGCAATGCCTCAGCAATGCTACACATTCACACAGCTCCAAGCATCCCTGCCTTGGAGATGCCTCGTACAATCACACTCTACAAATTGATTGGCCACTGAGCAACGTCGTCTGGAGCAGACAGGGTTCAATGCCTTGCTCATGAGCACCTCAGCAGTATGTGGTGAGGGGGGGGGAGAGTGGTACTGACTCACTTCCCCCACCAAGATTTAGTCCTGCTGGTCCAGGGTTCGAACCCGGAAACCTACCGGTCACAAGTCTCTGTCTCTCAGTATAACATTCTGTTTGAATCTGGCAACCAGTAAAAAGAATTTGAGTACACAAAACTTTTACTTTAGTGTGTTCAAACCTCTGTTCTTCTATTTCATTAGCATTAAAGTGATTTTTATTTATTGTGTAAGAAACGTCAGAATGTTACCTTTCAATTATTATTTTTTTATTATTATATTTTTGGTAGAATTGTATTGGTTTTGCTACCGGGCAGTCCGTTAGAGAAAGAGAGAGGAAGTATGGGAGATAGAGGGAGGAAGACATTCGGCAAAGGAGTCGAACCCGGGACGGCCGCGTCGCACCGCAGCGCTGTACGTGATGCGCAACACTGGCGCCCCCACTTGGTTAGTCTATCACTGGCCGGCCATTTGAGTACAAATATGGTGTTGAACTCTGGAATTTCCGACATATGGAGGTGACAAGGACCGGCTGAATGTACCTTTAGCCTCCTGCGTCCCCAAAAGTGGCCATTTTAGTTTTCGTTTTTTGAGGACTGCATACTTTTTTTGCAAACCAAAATACTATACTTTATACTTAGCACATGCATGAGCCTGGTCTCTTTTGAAAGATAACATTCTGAAGTTTATGATACAATAAAGAAAGATCACTTTTAGTGCTAATGAAATAGACCTTGTTACTCAAGTTTTTCTGTAGTAGTTAGTAGTCCAGAGGTAGTATTTCCCCAGAAGGTGGTATGGCTTAAAAAACTCCCGAGATCTATAGCCTGATAGTACATGTCCAAATTTCATAATGATCCATTCAGAAATGAGTGATTAGGAGTGATTTTGGTAAACTGTGAAGAACTCAGTTTTCTCATAGACTTCAATTAATTCGGCTGTTTTTCTCTTCCTGTTTTCGCTCATTCGTTTTTCACCTAGATCCCTGATTCATATATCCCCACGTGGGGTATCATTAGAAAGCCACACTCATTGGCTACAACCCTCCACAATCATTTTAGAGATCACCAAATGATTGACGGAACTAGAGCCCCAAGAGTCGGGAGTGGTATTTTGCGCAATACCGTGTACTTTGCACAAGCCTCAAATACCGGCATGTAGCTCGAGAACCGCTGAATGGATTTTGTCACGTGAAAGGGCTATCGACAGGCAACAAATAAGCCTTCAATTCGATATATATATATTGTATTGTATTACAATATATGCACATCCGAGCCACTAATGGTCGCCAAAGTGCCGGTGGGCAAATCGTCCTAAAAAAGGCCCACATGTGGGCCCTTGCATGTTAAGAGGTACCTTTAGCTCACTCAGCATCCGTTACACCCCAACTCGTATCGTAAGGTAGTATTAGCACTGATCACACTTTCATATCATCCTTAAATCAGCCCCTTAACTCATTGACCGCCACCATGCTTAAGTGCGCGAGAGGGCGCTAGAACGCCACCGCTTTAATCAATGGGAGGACTGGGAGATTTGCGAGTGCTTGTTAAAATATATCTTAAATTATGTCTATGGGTCTAATACACTCGTCGATTATCAGTGAGTTGCTTGCAGTCAACATGTACAAACGGATTGTTTTTTCATCTGTACATTTCTGTTTTATACCATTTTGAATACGAGTATAGTTTTGGTGATTTCTAGTAATTCCAGAGAAAGATGCGATAATAGCCGTTTAGTGGAATACACAAAAAAATTTAAATTTTATACAGGAAATGGCCCTCGTAGCGCGGCGCCCCCCACCTCCTGCACCCAACGGAAATGTAGATGTATCGTTGAAATCAGTTACCTCGCCTGATTATTTAAACTACGCCTGCACGGCTTGATCGTCCCAGAAAAAAAACTATACCATTCCCAGTGGAGTGCAATACCAGCCGGAAGGCGTAGGGGGCGGTATTTGCCCTTTTGCGAGCTCAGATCCATTCCCAACTATACATCAGGCTGGATGGATGAAAATGAAGGATATCGCTAATAAAATAAATAACGACGAAACCCGACTATACTCATGATTGGCGCTCAAGCAATGGCGAGTTTCAAGTTTTCAAGTTTCTTTAATAGTTGTCATACAGAAGTACAGAATACTTTTATACAAAATGCTTCTTTCTGTTACGCTCCAGAGACTGTGCTAGACAAGAGATAAGTATGAAATAAAATAGTATAGCATGTAATATAGAAGTAAAAATAGAAGTCACGTACGTAGACACAGTGTTCAGATTATGTACAATGTTTGATGCAGAATAGAAGTAACTGAGTTACCATACAATATACAATATACTATGCAATATGGGATGGGATGAGGTACAATTTAGGTACAATTTACAGTAAGGTGTACTGAGATGGGTTGTAGTGCAAATCCTTTATCAATAAATATAAAGTGTGTTTAGGTGTTTCTAAAGTGTGGAGAGTGGGTGCTGCAGTGAGTGTTTGTTTAAAGTGAGTGTGTGCGTGTGGATGTGTGTGCTGTGAGTGCATTTGATGTTGTTACATAGTGTTATTGTTCGTTGAGCAACCTGATGGCCTGGGGATAGAAGCTTCTTCTGAGTCTTTCTGTGCTTGCCATGAGACTCCGGTATCGCTTGCCTGACCGCAGCAGTTCAAAGAGGCAGTTGTTTGGGTGGCTCGAGTCTTTGATAATTCTCTTAGCCTTACCCTGCCCGCTTGTTGTAAATGTTCTGAAGAGTGGGAAGCCCCCTCCAATAGTGCGTTCGGCTGAACGTGCCACTCTCTGTAGTCTGCTTCGGTCTTGTGCGGTGCTATTCCCAAACCAGGAGGTGATATTGCGAGTCAGGATGCTCTCTATTGTACATGAGTAAGTTCTTAAGGATCTTCTGACTGACTTGGAACTTCCTTAGGCGCCTGAGGAAGTAGAGTTAACCCGACTATACTCGTGATTGGCGCTGAATGAGTTAACAAAGACTTCAAACACACTTCTGCCACCAAGAAATGATGGCAGGCTGACAGTTATTTGACAGCTGTTATAAATGAGAGAGAGAGAGAGAGAGAGAGAGAGAGAGAGAGAGAGAGAGAGAGAGAGAGAGAGAGAAGAGAGAGAGAGAGAGAGAGAGAGAGAGAGAGAGAGAGAGAGGAGAGAGAGAGAGAGAGAGAGAGAGAGAGAGAGAGAGAGAAGAGATGTTATGTCGGCAGTCACATACACACCACCCACTCTAATACTGTACAGTTGCACTCACGGACAAATGCATAACACACACACACACACACACACACACACACACACACACACACACACACACACACACACACACACACACACACACACACACACACACACACACACACACACACACACACACAACACACACACACACACCCGATCACATGCAGTCCGGGGTGCAAACAAATGCTTCTACATACATTCTGGTACACACACACACACACACACCAGACCGCCCACGACACATGCACGTTTAGTCTGCTTATGCAATGTTTGTCAGTGAGGCATCAGCCGAGATTGGGACCAACATGAGGAGGCTTTTTCAGGGATGTACAGCAAGCGCTGTTGATCTGTAACTACACCTGCATCAGTCACAAGGAGCTACTGTCTGGAACAACTCTGATCCGGGAGCTTCCTGATCCGGAACGTCCTGAAGGCACATAGACCACTGCACTTCCGCGTTACATTGAGCTCATGTGAGAGAGAGCGAGGGGAGAAAATGAATGAATGTGGATGAGAGCCTTGACATTAAGTGGTTGTAGCTACGGCTGTGGGGGTGCTGGAGACATGATCCAATAGACTTCTGTATGCCTGAGTCTCCTGAATACGGAGAGACCAGTCCCAAGTCGATCGGCACTTTCTCGGTCGAGCTATAGTCACTTTTCCGCACCTACTCCCGAACTCCGCATGCGCAGATTGATACACCTAGATCTCTGGACAATCCAGAGAGACTCTGTGGGCAATCTGTGCATGCGGAGTTAAGCAGTAGGTGCGGAAAAGTGACTATAGCTCGACCGAGAAAGTTGAGCTATAGCACCCCACAGCCGTAGCTACAACCACTTAATGTCAAGGCTCTCATCCACATTCATTCATTTTCTCCTCCCGCTCTCTCTCCCACGATGTCAGAATACCGGAAGTGTTGCGGTGGTTATTGAAGCTCTGTGATATTTGAACCCACAGGGATTGCATCTGCGGATTCAAATAACGTATTTAAGTTAAAATGTGTGTCTGTGTGTCTGTGTGTCTGACTAACTGCAAAGCATCTGCAACATTAGCCATAGATTTCAGTTAGTTGATTTTATCGACACATCTATAAAAATGTGTTCACGGAACTTCACGCAGAAAGACATCTCATACCAGAGATGAGTCAACCTTTCCTTCTTGATATATATACTCAGTTGGGAAAACCTGACCCTATATCAAAACGTCTGTTCTAGTTTTTAAAATAAAGTGTGGATTGGCTCCTCCTCCTTTGTCCGGTTTCATCAACCTCAAGTCTGCCTCAACCAGCAACACTAGAGGTGCGGCAAGGGGGGACTGTACAATCCCTTTAAAAAAAAGTGTATTTGGCCAGGCCGTCTTCTCATACAGAGCATCCCACCAATGGAACTCAATTCCTCAAGCAATTAGAGTGTCCACATCATACATTCATTCAAGTGCAGGGTTAGGGAATGGCTAATTGAAAACCAGAACTGTCAACACTGAGGTGTCTGTGTGTGTATGTGTGTGTGTGTGTGTGTGTGTGTGTGTGTGTGTGTGTGTGTGTGTGTGTGTGTGTGTGTGTGTGTGTGTGTGTGTGTGTGTGTGTGTGTGTGTGTGTGTGTGTGTGTGTGTGTGTGTGTGTGTGTGTGTGGATATGGTGCGTCTGTCTATGTCTGGGTCTCTTAATATGTCATGATGTGCTCTGTCCTTGTGTCCATGACTGTATTGTGACCTGTATCCCTACTATGTCTATGTGCTTTTGTTGTGTTTTTATTCTAATGTTATTTATCTTGATTTTATTCTGATTTGATTTATTCTGTTTTTATTGCTAACCCCTTTTTTTACACAGGATTTTAGCTGTACCTTCTGGCAGGGGGACTGCCATGAAATGAGCCTTTTGGCAAAATTGGGTGCATTTACATTTGTAAATGTTTTATTAATGTACACTGTCCCCTTGAACAAATAAAGTAAACCTAAACCTAAACCTAAACCTGATGCAGGTGGTTTGATACACTTTTTGGAATCCCAGCATGTTGACATCACATGTCTGACAAGTCTCATGATACTGCATATCCACAATATGTTCACCACTGGTATTTACCAGCCGTTCCAGTGCAACCTCCCAGTGGTAGACTCCAACTTTACGAGTTGACGAGGGGCAGACTGAACGCACATCTGTCTACTCCGTATTCCCTGTGAGGAGGAGGGAGGATGGCTCGCGGGGTGACGTGTGCTGGAGAGCGCAGGCGTAGCGTCTCTCTGGTGTCTTCTAGTCTTGACTCTGACTCATGAGATTATGACACACTTTCGTTCTGTTCTTCACTTCTCTTCGCACACGTTCACCGTAGAGAAGCTCTTCTTTTTAAGCGAGGAAAAGAGAACATGAGTCACAACGGAATGGCTGGTCGATTTTATTCTAGAAAAGTTTTAGACTTAAAGGCCTCTGGGCTTATTTAACCCTTTCACTACCACACTACAGAAGGTTGACCCTTTCACTACCACACTACAGAAGGTGAAACCCTTTTCACTACCACACTACAGAAGGTGAACCCTTTTCACTACCACACTACAGAAGGTTAACCGGTGCACTACCACACTACAGAAGGTTAACCCTTTCACTACCACACTACAGAAGGTTAACCTGTTCACTACCACACTACAGAAGGTGAACCCTTTTCACTACCACACTACAGAAGGTTGACCCTTTCACTACCACACTACAGAAGGTTAACCCTTTCACTACCACACTACAGAAGGTGAACCCTTTTCACTACCACACTACAGAAGGTTAACCCGTTCACTACCACACTACAGAAGTTAACCCTTTCACTACCACACTACAGAAGGTTAACCCTTTCACACCACACTACAGAAGGTGAACCCTTTTCACTACCACACTACAGAAGGTTAACCCGTTCACTACCACACTACATAGGTTAACCCTTTCCTACCACACTACAGAAGGTGAACCTTTTCACTACCACACTACAGACGGTTAACCCTTTCACCTACACACTACATAAGGTTAACCCTTTTCACTACCATAATCACACTACAGAAGGTTACACCTTTGTGTATCTTCATCGGGATGCAATTTCCGGTGGGGCGTGTCGTGGTGGAAGGGACATGGGTAGTTTGAGTGTACTTGGATTGTTTGCCTGGTACGGTGTGAGCCACCATTGTGTGCTGTGCCTGTCATTGTGCGTGGTGGTGGGGTGTTGTTTCTGTGGGCTGCTTTGTTGCCTCTGGCCCTGAGGCCTTGCGGTTGCGGTGGGTTCTATGTTTTTGCTTTCGATCCTGCGGGGGGGGGGGGGTGCTCCATGGCCTGTGGCGGGTGGGGCGGCGATTCTGGATGTTCATTGGATGGACATGGTGGGGTGGGATGGGGAGTGTGTAGCAGCATTGTGGGTGGTCTGGGATGGCACTGGGACTGTGGGGCGCTTTGGGGTGCTGTGTGGGGGTTGTGGTGGGTTCTTCATGCAGGGGGGGGGGGGTTGAGCCTATGGCTTCGGCCGGGCCTTTCCGGGACCTTTCCTGGAGCTGGGTGCTGGTCTCTTGCGTGTGCTTGATTTCATTGTTGGGCTCCCTTGGTTTTCGCTGGAGTTTTGGGGACTCCTTGCGTGAGAGGCTCGCTGAAGGTCCCGGGAACTTCTGTAGTGTGGTAGTGAAAGGGTTAAGCTGACGGTCCTGCAGTGAGGCTGTCCTCGGCATGATGGTGCTTTCTGCAGAACGAGAACACAGGAAGGACGCGTGTCCATACATGATAACCTTTTACACTCACACAGACAAAAACATGCACACACACACACACACACACACACACACACACACACACACGCACGCACGCACGCACGCACGCACACACACACACACACACACACACACACTCCCCTGAGGCATCCAGACTGAGCGCTTAGAGGGAATTCCTTTCTTGGCACAGCGGTCTGTAGGCACCTAAGGAAGTACAAAGTGAGTCAGAAGAGAACTTCTACTCGTGCACAATAGAGAGCATCCTACAGAGAGTGGCCCGTCCAGCCGAACGCACAATTGGAGGTGGGCTTCCCACTCTCCAAGACATTTACAACAAGCGTTGCAGGAGTAAGGGTAAGAGAATAATCAAAGACTCTAGTCACCCAAACAACTGCCTC
>NW_028169466.1:0-4000 GCF_963971535.1 Notolepis coatsorum | reverse complement strand
CTCACTCACTCACTCACTCACTCACGCACAATCTGGCAGGGAAGTTGAAGTTTTATTAGCAGCCCGAATTAGTGTTAAGGCCTATACGAATACTACCTGTTCTTAAATTGAATGCATGTGGCCATGCATTTTTTATTAGCATAATCAATGCCCCAATATACCATATAAGGTATATAACTTTACAAGTGCTCACTCACTACTCACTCACTTATTCACTTACTCACTCACTCACTCACTCACTTATTCACCCACTCACTTACTCACTCACTCACTCACTTATTCACTCACTCACTTACTTACTCACTCACCCACTTGCTCACTCACTTACTCACTCACTTATTCACTCACTCACTTACTTACTCACTCACTTACTCACTTATTCACTCACTCACTTACTTACTCACTCACTCACTCACTTATTCACTCACTCACTTACTCACTCACTCACTCGATTATTCACTCACTCACTTATTCACTCACTCACTTACTCACTCACTCACTCACTCACTCACTCACTCACTCACTTACTTACTCACTCACTCACTCACTTATTCACTCACTCACTTACTCACTCACTCACTCGATTATTCACTCACTCACTTATTCACTCACTCACTTACTCACTCACTCACTCGATTATTCACTCACTCACTTATTCACTCACTCACTTACTTACTCACTCACTCACTCACTCACTCACTTATTCACTCACTCACTTATTCACTCACTCACTTACTCACTCACTTACTCACTCACTTATTCACTCACTCACTTACTTACTTACTCACTCACTCACTTACTCACTCACTTACTCACTCACTCACTCACTCACTCACTCACTCACTCACTCACTCACTCACTCACTCACTCACTCACTTATTCACTCTCTCACTTATTCACTCACTCACTTACTCACTCACTCACTCACTCACTCACTCACTCACTCACTTATTCACTTACTCACTCACTCACTCACTCACTTATTCACCCACTCACTTACTCACTCACTCACTCACTTATTCACTCACTCACTTACTTACTCACTCACCCACTTGCTCACTCACTTACTCACTCACTTATTCACTCACTCACTTACTTACTCACTCACTTACTCACTTATTCACTCACTCACTTACTTACCCACTCACTCACTCACTTATTCACTCACTCACTTACTCACTCACTCACTCGATTATTCACTCACTCACTTATTCACTCACTCACTTACTCACTCACTCACTCACTCACTCACTCACTCACTCACTTATTCACTCACTCACTTACTCACTCACTCACTTATTCACTCACTCACTTACTCACTCACTCACTTACTTACTCACTCACTCACTCACTTATTCACTCACTCACTCACTCACTCACTCACTCACTCACTCACTTATTCACTTACTCACTCACTCACTCACTCACTTATTCACCCACTCACTTACTCACTCACTCACTCACTTATTCACTCACTCACTTACTTACTCACTCACCCACTTGCTCACTCACTTACTCACTCACTTATTCACTCACTCACTTACTTACTCACTCACTTACTCACTTATTCACTCACTCACTCACTTACTCACTCACTCACTCGATTATTCACTCACTCACTTATTCACTCACTCACTTACTCACTCACTCACTCACTCACTCACTCACTCACTCACTCACTCACTTACTTACTCACTCACTCACTCACTTATTCACTCACTCACTTACTCACTCACTCACTCGATTATTCACTCACTCACTTATTCACTCACTCACTTACTCACTCACTCACTCGATTATTCACTCACTCACTTATTCACTCACTCACTTACTCACTCACTCACTCACTTATTCACTCACTCACTTATTCACTCACTCACTTACTCACTCACTTACTCACTCACTTATTCACTCACTCACTTACTTACTCACTCACTCACTTACTCACTCACTTACTCACTCACTCACTCACTCACTCACTCACTCACTCACTCACTCACTCACTTATTCACTCTCTCACTTATTCACTCACTCACTTACTCACTCACTCACTCACTCACGTATTCACTCACTCACTTATTCACTCTCTCACGTATTCACTCACTCACTTACTCACTCACTCACTCACTTACTCACTCACTCACTCACTCACTCACTCACTCACTCACTTATTCACTCACTCACTTATTCACTCACTCACTTACTCACTCACTCACTCACTCACTCACTCACTCACTCACTCACTCACTCACTCACTCACTCACTCACTCACTCACTCACTCACTCACTCACTCACTCACTCACTCACTCACTCACTCACTCACTCACTATTATTAAACTACAGAAAAGAGCTATTAGAATAATAAATAAAGCTAGTCGACAAATCCATTATTCATAAAGTCCTGCACATACAAATTTGTAGATATGGTTTGCATAAAAACCTTGGAGATAATTTGTCGTGCTAAGAGGAAGAACCTACCAGCTTGTATTCAATGTCTCTTTCAACCAAGAGAAGGAAAGTATAATTTAAGAGGGTTGTGTATTCTTAAAACATATAAAAAGGTAAGAACTAATGTAAAAGCTAGATGTGTTTCAATTTTGGGAGTTAAATTGTGGAATAGTCTTAGTGACGGGTTGAAGTTGTGTACTTCTCAGGGGAGATTTAAAAAGGCCCTGAAGGATAAAATAATTCAGGAGTACAGTTTTGAGTAAAACATCAAACATTTATTTTCTTAGAGAAAAAAAAATTACATCTTGCAGCATATTTAAAATGTTTCTTTCTTATATTAAAGTATATTTCGTTTTTAAGAATTGTAAAGGATAGGCAAAAATAAGCATGTGCTTCAGCCTATTCCTTTTTTCGGTCATTGAGTTTGGATTTTGTGTGTGAGCTTACTTTGAATATGTACATTTGTGATTTTTTCTTTTTTCTTTTCCTTTTGAAAGTCCACACATGTGTGTTTTTGATTTATCTGTAAACAAAGACCGAAATAAAACTATTAATTAATTAATTAATTAATTAATTAATTAATTAATTCATTCATTCATTCATTCATTCATTCATTCATTCATTCATTCATTCATTCATTCATGCATTCATTCATTCATTCATTCATTCATTCATTCATTCATCATTCGTTCATTCATTCATTCATTCAAAATGACTACTGTACATGTAAATGTCAGTCAAGGGGGCACATAAATCCATCCTCTTGCTCAAAACTCAACAGCAATGTCTGTCAATTATGACACAGTTACTCAAAATAATCCACATACCTCTTATTATTGTGGAAGAAGACATTGCTGTTGAGTTTTTCAAATGTAATTATTTTTGCCACAAAAGAAGACCCATTGAGCTCCATGGTATTAGGAGGCCAGACATCTCTACAAATCACACTCAAACGATGTGGATGGAAAGATGGCAATCCAGGTAAGGGGGAAATAATGTTGTTTTTTGGTGAATGTTTTGGGTGGACTGCCCATTTAACAATCTATCCCATCTGTACATGCAACCAAGGCTCAGACTGGACCCCCAGCATCCACTCTGTAGAGTTTGTATAGTTTCCAGTGCAGATACAGAATGTCTATGAACACCAGCAGGTTTAGATACAGAATGTCTATGAAAAACCAACAGGTTTAGATACAGAATGTCTATGTAAAACCAACAGGTTAGATACAGAATGTCTATGAAAACCAACAGGTTTGGATACAGAATGTCTATGAAAACCAACAGGTTTAGATACAGAATGTCTATTACGTAAAACCAACAAGTTTGGATACAGAATGTCTATTACGTAAAACCAACAGGTTTGGATGCATAATGTCTATATGTAAAACCAACATAGTTTAGATACAGCATGTATATAAACCAACAGGTTCAAGAAATGTAATTCCATTTGACATGTTGACATTATGTCTTATATATTATTATTGTTAGTGTTATTGTGAAACCTTTTTTCTGTATCAGCAGGCTGCAAGACAAATAGTCTCTTAACTACTC
>NW_028169467.1:2500-24374 GCF_963971535.1 Notolepis coatsorum | reverse complement strand
GAGAGTGCAGGATGTGTGGTGTGTAGGGATGGGTACCGAATTGGTACTTTTGAGGCACCGAACCGAAACACGTTGGTACTACCGAGTATCGAATCAAGTAAAAAAAAAAAAAAAGAAAAAATTATTAATTCCTTTTTTATTTTTTATTTTTTATTTTTTTACTTTTTTATTTTCATGTCAACGTTCACACGCACAATATATGCTTACCTAGGATTTGACTTGATTCAACAACAAAGCAGTCGGAGCAATGACAAGCCGAAAACTGTCGAAATTGTAGTTATTTGAAGTTTGGATTTTTTTTTTACGACTGAGGTAGGTAAATTAAATTTCTTGAGACTAAAGTACCGAAAAAAGGTACCGTTGGGTACCGGTATCGATTCAAATGTGAAAGGTACCCATCCCTAGTGGTGTGTGTGTGTGTGTGTGTGTGTGTGTGTGTGTGTGTGTGTGTGTGTGTGTGTGTGTGTGTGTGTGTGTGTGTGTGTGTGTGTGTGTGTGTGTGTGTGTGTGTGTGTGTGTGTGTGTGTGTGTGTGTGTGTGTGTGTGTGTTCATGTGTGCCTGTGTGTGGATAGATCAGTGTTGGTGGCCTGGGGGGACGCCTGCAAATGTGCGCATGCTACTGAAGCCTTGCGGTGTGCGTCGGGCAAAGTGGTGTGTAGAGGCGGTGATAGGACCGTGTGTGTGTGGGGGGGGGGGGGGGGGCACACATTTGTAGGGAATTGCAGTTGAGACATTAGATTGTAAAAAAGAGGGATATTTTCTGGGGCTTCAAACTACATACACGTAGAAGAAAAATGCAATGACTTTTAACTCTTTAATTGCCAGACCAGAGATATCTCGGGTTAACTCGCCATGCGCTGGACGCCAGACCCGAGATATCTCAGTTTTGGTCGTTTTTTCTTTTATTCGATATTTTTATTCATTATTCATCCACTGACCTCGTGTTGCCATAGGAACGGATTTTGAGATCGCCAAAGTGCAATACCGGCCGCATCCTGCCAGATGGCAGCGTCGCCCACCCTTTGAAACATTATATCTAACTATGTTGATTGATTGATTGAAAACTTTATTAACAGATTGCAGAATGTGTACAGTACAGTACAGCTCAATACATACAATTGTTAAGGGGATGCAGACCAGAGAAAGACTTTCATCTTGTTTACATGAGGGTCCCCTGAGTGTTACACTCAAATGTCTCCGGGCGCTATATTTAGACGGAGCCGAGACAATCAACAGACAATTGGAATATTCTTTTTGGAATACCCTGACCATAGGTAAGGACTATCTGACATCAATTTCAGCTTGATCCAACAATGTTTTCATATCCATCAAAGCATTAAAAAACGACCCCCCCCCCCCCCCCCCCTTTCATGATGAAACATAATACCTATTATATACATTTGATTTGGAAATAGTAGCGTGTCGAGGCAAGAAACGCCAACGCTTATAGTAGAATTCATGTTGCGCCCTATAACTCGCTTCCCTAGAATTATCCCGGATCACTCTGAAATTATACTTATATTCACCACAGGATAACGCGCGAACGTATGCATGAATAAATTATCTCTTTTTTGCATCTTGGACAGAAGAAAGTCACTGTCAAATGACCATAGTATTGTCCCCATAGCTATAATATAGAATATAGATATAGCTCTCCAAACATAGTGACGCACAGTGAAAATATGTAATGGAAACTGGCACGTTAGCTACAAGGCCAAGACTAATAGCTGGCACTGAATGAGTTTTAATGATTATTTTTAATTGATAGCTCACAATAAACTTCATCTTACCTCGCACTGTTTTAGATGCCGACTTCTTTTTGTTGTACTGTGTGCTGTACAATGACAATACATTTGAATCTAATCTAATCTACTAAAATGTAACTAAATGTGCCATGAATAAATATCACCATGACTTGTAGCAAATAATCCTACTTAAACAAAATCCATTTTACATAACAACCGAGACTCAACTGCAAATATTAAGTTAGTTACATTGTATATATATAGATAGAGATATAGATAGAGATAGTGAGAGAGAAAAAAGTCATTTTGTGAATTTTTGTCCTAAAAGGGACTTTTGCAGGAATAATTATTTCATTTTGGGAGCTCTGTCTCCATTCTCAATGTGTCGGAGCAGAGAGGCTGGCTGGCTGACTGCACCGTTACTGAGGACTTTTACATTCGCTGTTGGTTGCCAGGTTTTGCAGAAATAATGAAGAATAGTGTATGCAGGACATTAGCCGGTCTCTCAATCTAATCTGGCAACATATATTCCCCCATAGAAAACCAGTTTTAGGAGAAGCGGACATTTACGGGAAAAGTGATCAAACAGGAGCACCGTGGGAGAAAGGGTTAAAAAAACAAATGAGGCTAAACCTGGAAAGAATGGCCGTGTTGGCAGGTATGGTATTTGGCGGAGTCTCAATATTGCTTTAATGTGAATCAGACTGCGTGCTCAGGGAAGTGTGGCAGCATTGAGGTGGCAAGGAAAAGGACAAAAAAATAAATAAAACAATCCACCTTCTTTCTTTTTTTAAATGCTCCAATCTCATTGGCTGCGTGGCTGCCCTCCAGCTCTCTGTACCATCCAGTGGAGCTTGGAGAGATCACACTCCTCTCTTCATTACCATTAACTGCCTGCATTCCACCAAGCAGCCACATTAACCTACTTATTTTCTTAATTACCATTTGCCTGGCTTTTCCCCCCTATTTTCTTTTTCTTTCTTTCTTTCTTTCTTTCTTTCTTTCTTTCTTTCTTTCTTTCTTTCTTTCTTTCTTTCTTTCTTTCTTTCTTTTTCTTCTCTTTCTTCTCTTTCCTCTCTTTTCTGTCTCTGTCTCTCTCTCTCTCTCTATCTCTCTATCTCTCTCTCTCTCTCTCTCTCTCTCTCTCTCTCTCTCTCTTTCTTGGCGTGCCCCCTACCTGGGGGGAGAGTAGGTTACAGGCCACCATGCTCTCATTCCCACATGGCGAGACCCTCTTCATGGAACTGGGAGTGTGTGTGTATATGCATGCGTGCGTGTGTGTGTGTGTGTGTGTGTGTGTGTGTGTGTGTGTGTGTGTGTGTGTGTGTGTGTGTGTGTGTGTGTGTGTGTGTGTGTGTGTGTGTGTGTGTGTGCGCACGCGCGTGCGTGTGTGTGTTTGTGTACGTGTGTATGCAAATGTATGTTTATGTGTTCGTGTGTGTGTGTGTGAGAGATAGTGTGTGCGTGTGTTTGTGTATGTGTACGTGTGCATGTGTGTGTGTGTGTGTCTGTGTGTGTGTGTATGTGTGCGTGTGTGTGTGTGTGCGCGTGTGTGTGTGCACGGTTGTGTGTGTGTGTGTGCGTGTCGCAGTAGTTGCATTTAAATGAATGGCTGTAAAGCTCCTTTCTTTCTTAACATATGTGGAGGAATGGGGATATCGAGTGGTGGAACAATCTATATCAGCTATTAAAATGCAAATGTGTTTACCAAGTCTAGCTTTGATGCTGCACTAATAACAAGCAGTGGGGAACAATCATGAATCACACTCGTATAGTGACCTATTGAACGCAGCCCGGCGCCGTGTAATGAAACAAGAGCTGAAATAAGAGAGGCCTCGAGAGTCAATACCGCATGCTGTCGCTATCTGAACATCGTGAAACAGAGAATAGAGAGAGTTGGGAGGCACGATGGCGGCACCTTTCCAGGGCAACGTTTGAAATCTTCATTCCACGAATCCACGGCCTAAATTAAAGTCAATCGCGTTTATGCAAAGTGAGACAGACGGAGCTGCAAGTGTGCTGAGTAAATAAACACGTCTGAAAGCACGTCTGAAAGCACGTCTGAAAGCACGTCTGAAAGCACGGCTGAAAGCACGTCTGAAAGCACGTCTGAAAGCACGTCTGAAAGCACGTCTGAAAGCACGGCTGAAAGCACGTCTGAAAGCACGTCTGAAAGCACGGCTGAAAGCACGTCTGAAAGCACGGCTGAAAGCACTGCGTCCTGTTTGTTCTGGAATCCAATGCCGCTGTTTTGGATCTTCAGGTGATATCATGCTGACTCCCCTACTGTTTCTGTGACCCAGTTTATCATGAAGAAAACACTGATCTACGTTTCACAAGTAACATGTCTAGATCCTGACCATTTACAGCACCATTTACAGCAATCCATTAGAAGCAGAAACACTCTCCTGAGAGCCAGCAGCCGTCATCCAAAACAACTGATTCAAAAACATTTCAACAGCAGCCTCTGGATTCTATAGAATATAGATGTAGCCGCTGTACCCACTGCTCCAATCCATCACTAAACACTTCACCCGCGTACAGGTAAAAAATACATTCACTTGTTCTGCAGTACCACCCATGCTGTCTACATTCTGACATGTCCATGTGGGATGGTCTATGTAGGCCAGACCAAACATCCTCTCAACACAAAGACTGCTGAACATGAGGCTGCTATTCACAATCAAAACATGGACACAATAGAGACACTATACTCAATCAAAACATGGACGACACAATAGAGACACTATACTCAATCAAAACATGGACGACACAATAGAGACACTATACTCAATCAAAACATGGACTACGTAATAGAGACACTATACTCAATCAAAACATGGACTACACAATATATACAATATACTCAATAAAAACATGGACTACACAATAGAGACACTATACTCAATCAAAACATGGACACAATAGAGACACTATACTCAATCAAAACATGGACTACACAATAGAGACACTATACTCAATCAAAACATGGACACAATAGAGACACTATACTCAATCAAAACATGGACTATGCAGTAGATACATTATACTCAATCAAAACATGGACTATGCAATATAGACACTATACTCAATCAAAACATATACTATGCAGTAGAGACACTATACTCAATCAAAACATGGACTACACAATAGAGACACTATACTCAATCAAAACATGGACGACACAATAGAGACACTATACTCAATCAAAACATGGACTACGTAATAGAGACACTATACTCAATCAAAACATGGACTACACAATAGAGACACTATACTCAATCAAAACATGGCTCCCCTGCATTGCTTAGCTATTGGCGTACTGAACACGTTTCTCCCTCCCATAGAGGAGGAGATATACATGTTTTTCATCTACAGTACATCATACTCAGTGTGCATCAGGGAGGCATACATTTACGTAATCCTGGTCTGAACAATGGGGCAGACCACAATATATTTGCAATTTGTAGCCATGCTAGCGATCTAAACACTAAATCCATTCAGCGAGTATTGGTGAATGGCTCAAACACAGTATGTTTATAAATCAATTGTGGATAATATTGTTGGATATACACATTAAACACAGTTGAACTACATGGACTTAATAGAGAACTACGCCTCTCTTGTTATTTGTAAACTATGTCCTAAAGGAGGAATATGTGATGTAGTTTAAGATATTGATTGTTACATTTGGATTCTTGGTATGTGTAATATGGTGATGGTTGGTAGTTTCATAGCACCTCCCTTCTTGAATGCTGTCAAGGTAGTGGCTTATTGATTGGTCACCTCCCACCCACATTAACCAGTGAGAGACTGCTTTCTGAAAGCTAGCACAAACCTCTAAGCTAGCACATACCTCTAAACTGGCACACACCTCTAAGCTACCACAAACCTGTAAACTACCACAAACCTGTAAACTACCACAAATATCTAAACAAGTGCAACCATCTAAGCTAGCACACACCTCTAAGCTGGTACAAACCTCAAGCTAGCACACACCTATAAGCTAGCACAAACCTGAAAGCTAGCACAAACCTGAAAGCTAGCACAAACCTGAAAGCTAGCACGCACCTCTAAGCTAGCACAACACTCTAAACTGGCACAAACCTCTAAACAAGTGCAACCATCTAAGCTAGCACAAACCTCTAAGCTAGCACAAACCTCTAAACTGACACAAACCTCTAAGCTAGCACACACATCTAAGCTAGCACAGACCCCTAAACTGGCACAAACCTCTAAGCTAGCACACATATGTAAGCTACCACAGACCTCTAAGATGGCACAAACCTCTAAGCTAGCACAAACCTCTAAGCTGGTACACACCTCTAAGATGGCACAAACCTCTAAGCTGGTACAACCCTCTAAGATGGCACAAACCTCTAAGCTGGTACAAACCTTGTCCTCATTCTGTCCTCCAGGATACACCCAAATGTAACATAGCATTAGGGGCTTGTGTTTCTTTCATGCCTGACAGCTGCCTCTGGTTCCATAGTCCTCCATCAAAACCTCACCGGACAGCCAGTGCCTGTTCATCAAAGACATTACGACGGGCAGAAGAGGAGAAGGATCTCAGAGCTCCACCTGCTTTGTTCTCATTAGCCACCTAACTGAGTGTGAAGTATGCCTTCTCGTATTGGATAGTCATTTGTGAACACGTGGACGCCTATCGAGCAACACACACACGCACACACATGCACATGCACACGCACACGCACACACACACACACACACACACACACACACACACACACACGACTTATACAAATCAAATAAGCAGCAGGCGACGAGGGGAACACACTGCGCACATGAGTCATAAGAGGAAACTGTGTTTAGATGAGAAAGCAGACATCAGAGGAACAATAGCCTTGTGTAGGAGTTTCAGCGGTATCAAATATTCATAGTGTAGGCTGAGAAACAGAGCTCTGTGTGCGTCTAGTTTGCACATAAAGAAGATAATACAGGGTAAACATAATAGCTATTATTACAGAAAGCCTCTGATAATAACAGGCAGTGTCCAATTTATCCACAGTGCATTCTATTTTTATGTCACACATACTGCATGCCGTGCACTGAACAGTATGCTCCAACAGTATGTAGTACAGTATGATGTATGTACTTAATGTATGTAGAAAATAATTAGGAATTTGGAGGTGTGGATTTGCACATGCACTGACATTTTGACTCATAACTAGTTTGACATCAGACATGTATATCTTTACATACATACATCATGGCTATTATGAGCTGATAGTTGTTTGACATTAGTATCAGAATCACACATTTGCTGATGTAGGGATATGGCAGAATAGTATGTTGTCAGGTGTGTACAGTAACTGGCTGGCTTTGTGTAAGTGGAATTGATCTGAGCCAATCAGGCAAAAGGAGTATTTATGATTGCTCGTTCAGTGGTCTGTGATTGAGCAACTCCTTGGTGTGTGTGTGTGTGTGTGTGTGTGTGTGTGTGTGTGTGTGTGTGTGTGTGTGTGTGTGTGTGTGTGTGTGTGTGTGTGTGTGTGTGTTGTGTCGTTGGTGTGCAACCCTCCTGACCCATGGACCCAACCCAACCATGCTGTTGTTGTAAGTATGAATGTGATCTTAGTTAACAGTACTGTCTGAATAAAAAGGGGGGGGGGGGTCATATTAAAATCACCTTTTTGACTCTAAAATATATTTGTTGAAGTAACATACCAGTAAGGCGTCCCTATATAAATACTGGGGCTGTCGAGAAATAGTCATATGACTAACAACTTATTCATCAGTTGATTTAAACAAAAAAAAAAGAGTAAAATCTATAAAGTTGTGTTGTGTGTAGAATTGTAATGAAATTGTGTCATGTAGTAAAATTAATCTTAAATCAATCTACTGTAGTGCTTACCAGAGACTTGCTGATCATTTTAAATCTAGTGCTTCCCAGATATGTGCTGATCATGTGGGCATATGGGAGAACAGTACACCTAGTATTTCAACACATCTAAATCAAATCAAATCAAATCAAATGTATTTGTAAGGCCCGACAACACACGTTAATGTCCCCATGGGCCGGACACGTCTTCTTTAAACAAGTCAAGAAGAAACATAACAATAAGTCAAGAACAAAACAAGAACACCATAAGGTCCAACAAATTTTAAATAAATGCTAAATAAATAAATGAATGCAAACACTCCCAGGCATACCCCACGCGCAGGCAAGGAAAAATTCACTAAAACCTAACAATAGGAAAAAATGCACCACAGGCAGTGTGTAGGAGAGAAACCTTAGAAGGGCCATTCAAGGGGGGATCTCCCTTCTTAAATGTCGGTGATAGTAGTGTTGCAGACGGACAGTTGGTAAGCATGCACTCATGTGTAGGGATGGGTATCGTTAGGATTTTATCGATACTACTACTCTTATCGATACTGCTTAACGGTTCGGTACTTTATCGATACTCTTATCGGTTCTTTTAGATTATTATTTAAATATATTTAAATTTAAAAAAAAATTATAAATTATTATTTGAACGGCTTAAGGCTATATCTGTACTTGATATTTGTTTGTTGTGTTGCATATTTGAAATAAACTTCAATCAAATCAAACCCCCCCCTCTTAAAAAACAAAAACCTGTGTTTAACCTGGCCATCTATAAAACATCATGCTAAAACTGTGAAACAAATGTCCTACTCCCCTAAAGAAAGAAATACATAGCAAACATGACTCAGTTATGCAATAGTGCTGCTGCTTTTTATTTTGTTAAAATCTTTTAGTTAATAAGACTACAAAATGACTACAACGATTTCACGACGTTTTCCTGTCCACGCCGGAAGTGCATCGGATGCCTACCTTAACGTTAAATTTTCAACAACGGAACAGATTGTTGCTAATTAAACACTTCATGGAAACGGAGTAACGTTAACGCTATGTCGAGTTCATACGTGTAGTGTAGTATGAACTCGGCGAGTCGGCATAACGTTAACGTTAGTCAGTTTCAGTGTTGCTGGATAGTACACTCTATTAGCTCCGTAGCTAACGTAGCTAGCCACGTTAACGTTAAATGTTCAACAACAGAACAGATTGCTGCTAATTAAACACTTCATGGAAACGGATTAACGTTATCGCTATGTCGAGTTCATAAGTGTAGTGTAGTATGAACTCGGCGAGTCGGCATAACGTTAACGTTGTTGCTGGATGGTACACTCTATTAGCTCCGTAGCTAACGTAGCTAGCCACGGACAGGCACCTCCAGTCCCTACCCGTGTATGTGTGAGTGGCTCGCGACAAGTGTGTGTAATGGCTTGCTGCGGCTCGCTTCTCGTGCAGAGACAGAGAGAGGAGAGATAGTTTGCAACGTTTAAATTCCTGGAAAAAAAACCTCATAATAATAATACTTTCTCGAGTATCGATAGCAGTACCGATAACGTCGGAGCTTATTAATACTCCGGTTTTTTCTAATTCAGTACCGGTTCCCGTTTAGAACCGGGGTCCGGGGGGCATCCCTACTCATGTGTGTAGTGAAACACAGATGAGTGCATGCAATAGCAACTGAACATTTTGAAAAAATTAAAGATAGAGCTGATAGCGATAGCAACTGAACATTTTGAAAGATTAAAGATAGAGCTGATAGCGGATCTATTTGAGGCACAGGGGCGGCGCAAAGAGGGTCGCGTCCTCCCCGTCTTAATCACGGGATCTGTATTTTATGTTAATTCAGGTTAGAAGGAGAACTCAGAAATAATGAACAACTCCTTTAGGGCCTAGTCAAACATCCAACAGGGAGGGAGAAATAAAGAGAGATGGGTGTAGAAAGAGACGAGAGAGAGAGAGATATACAGAGAGAGATATATATATATATAGATAGAGATATAGAGAGAGATAGAGAGAGAGAGGAAAAATTGCCTCATATTTTGCATAAGTTGTATTGTCTGTGTGAAAGCGGCCATAGAGATAGAGCTAAGCATTACCACTAATCTCCAATCCGCACCTTGAAAAGAAAGTCTGACTTTCATTTGCCACTGACAAGCCCCCCCCTTGTGATCTCCCTGAATGACAAAAGTGCTCAGCCAATAGATTACACATTGTATTTATTGTTCTGGCTTTTCACTGTGCCATGTAGTAAATCTCCCACACAGAAATCTGCTTTTGCGTGACCACAGCGGAGCCTCGTCCCGAGTCCTCTCATGCATTAAGGTTTTCAAGTTACACGGCTTTGAAAAAAATGATATACATAACATAATCACTGATGAAAATCCTATCCGTCTTATATCAGAGAGCAACCCGCAGTTTAAAATATTGTGATACTGTGTTCTGTTGCCAATGAAATGTAATAAGCTTAAAGATAAGTACAGGAGCTTAGCATTCACTGGAGGATATGGACGCACATGCATAACGTTAGTTCACTTGTAATAGGATAAGGAGATATTGTTGGGGAGGATTAGGTTATCTCCCAGGAGATCTATTAGTGGATAAATCCTACTGGCTCTCTTATTAATCATCACCTGACCTGGCTTATAATCTCAACACATGCCCCTCCCCCCCCCCCCCACCTACAACACCACACCAACTCATATTAACACACGCTCATGCAAGCACACACAGCACCATCATTAAAATACACTTAATAACGTTAGCACGTAGTGAACAAAAGCACCCTAAACAACAACACATACATACCCCAAAATAATAATTGTAAAATAACACACCAAGGACACTGTGTTGTATTGCAACACTGCTGGAAGTGCCACTTCATCTTGGTGGTAGGCGAGCACAGCTGGGGGATAGCTGGACCGCATGGTGGGGGGAGAGCTGGACCGCACGGTGGGGGAGAGCTGGACCGCACAGTGGGGGAGAGTTGGACCGCATGGTGGGGGAGAGCTGGACCGCACGGTGGGGGAGAGCTGGACCGCATGGTGGGGGAGAGCTGGACCGCATGGTGGGGGAGAGCTGGACCGCATGGTGGGGGGAGAACTGGACCGCATGGTGGGGGGAGAGCTGGACCACATGGTGGGGGGAGAGCTGGACCGCATGGTGGGGGAGAGCTGGACCGCATGGTGGGGGGAGAGCTGGACCGCATGGTGGGGGGAGAGCTGGACCGCATGGTGGGGGGAGAGCTGGACCGCATGGTGGGGGAGAGCTGGACCGCACAGCTGGGGGAGAGCTGGACCGCATGGTGGGGGGAGAGCTGGACCGCACAGCTGGGGGAGAGCTGGACCGCATGGTGGGGGGAGAACTGGACCGCATGGTGGGGGAGAGCTGGACCGCATGGTGGGGGAGAACTGGACCGCATGGTGGGGGGAGAGCTGGACCGCATGGTGGGGGAGAGCTGGACCACATGGTGGGGGGAGAGCTGGACCGCATGGTGGGGGAGAGCAGGACCGCATGGTGGGGGGAGAGCTGGACCGCATGGTGGGCGGAGAGCTGGACCGCATGGTGGGGGGAGAGCTGGACCGCACGGTGGGGGGAGAGCTGGACCGCATGGTGGGGGAGAGCTGGACCGCATGGTGGGGGAGAACTGAACCACATGGTGGGGGAGAGCTGGACCGCATGGTGGGGGAGAACTGGACCGCATGGTGGGGGGAGAGCTGGACCGCATGGTGGGGGAGAGCTGGACCGCATGGTGGGGGGAGAGCTGGACCGCATGGTGGGCGGAGAGCTGGACCGCATGGTGGGGGGAGAGCTGGACCGCACGGTGGGGGGAGAGCTGGACCGCATGGTGGGGGGAGAGCTGGACCGCACAGCTGGGGGAGAGCTGGACCGCATGGTGGGGGGAGAACTGGACCGCATGGTGGGGGAGAGCTGGACCGCATGGTGGGGGAGAACTGGACCGCACGGTGGGGGAGAGCTGGACCGCATGGTGGGGGGCGAGCTGGACCGCATGGTGGGGGGAGAGCTGGACCGCATGGTGGGGGGAGAGCTGGACCGCACAGCTGGGGGAGAGCTGTACCGCATGGTGGGGGGAGAGCTGGACCGCATGGTGGGGGGAGAGCTGGACCGCATGGTGGGGGGAGAGCTGGACCGCACAGCTGGGGGAGAGCTGTACCGCATGGTGGGGGGAGAGCTGTACCGCATGGTGGGGGAGAGCTGGACCGCATGGTGGGGGGAGAACTGGACCGCACAGCTGGGGGAGAGCTGGACCGCATGGTGGGGAGAGAGCTGGACCGCATGGTGGGGGGAGAGCTGGACCGCATGGTGGGGGGAGAGCTGGACCACATGGTGGGGGGAGAGCTGGACCGCATGGTGGGGGGAGAGCTGGACCGCATGGTGGGGGGAGAGCTGGACCACATGGTGGGGGGAGAGCTGGACCGCATGGTGGGGGGAGAGCTGGACCGCATGGTGGGGGAGAGCTGGGCCACATGGTGGGGGGAGAGCTGGACCGCATGGTGGGGGAGAGCTGGACCGCATGGTGGGGGGGGGGGCACTGTTTCAGTGAGGGATGATAACCAATAAGTATAGGGGGGAGCAGATGCTAAATCTGTTGTAACTTGCACAGTAATGGCTAAAGTGACATTACATAACACGAGAACTAATCTGCTTGGTGGGGAATCCAGAGAAAAACAGGCTCCAACAGAGTGCGGTGTGTGTGTGCGTGTGCGTGTGCGTGTGCGTGTGCATGTGCATGTGTGTGTGTGTGTGTGTGTGTGTGTGTGTGTGTGTGTGTGTGTGTGTGTGTGTGTGCAGGGACAAAGAGAGAGCAGCAGGTGCAGCCGCGGCATGATCCAGCCAGATAGCACAGAGAGACGCATGGTGATAGAGAAGCTAACACCATTATTGTCTACTATCTTGTCTAGCACAGTCTCTGGAGCGTAACAGTAAGAAGCATTTTGTATGAAAGTATTCTGTACTTCTGTATGACAACTATTAAAGAAACTTGAACTTGAAACATTACAGACAGTGAGACACACTACTGTACATAATATGAAAGTAGGCCCAGACAGGTCAGTATGCATACGGTCCAGAAGCCCCTTTTTATGATACATGTTCTCAAGACAGTCACAACTGTGGTATTTGGGTAGAAAACAAAACAAAGTAAAACATGATCCATTCTTTCTTTTTCTTCCTTCCCTTTCCTTTAATTCCCCTCCCTTTCCTTTCCTTCCCTCCCTTTCCCTTCCTTTCCTTTCCTCTCCATTCCTCTCCTTTCCTTTCCCTCCATTTCCTTTCCTTTCCATTCCTCTCCATTCCTCTTAGAAATCTATTAGTGTACGATAAGGAAGCTGAGAGGTGGGATAGCTGGCGATATTACAGGTCAGCCATGGAGGTTAATTGCAGAGTCGTCTGTCTGGTCAGAGAAGAGGGAGGGGCAGCCTGTCCAGAGGGAGGATGATGAGGAGGAGGAGGAAGATGATAGCATGGCATTCAGGAGATTACAGCTGAGAGAGAAAGATAGATAGAGAGAAATAGAGAGATATATATATATAGAGAGAGAGAGAGAGAGAGAGAGAGAGAGAGAGAGAGAGAGAGAGAGAGAGAGAGAGAGAGAGAGAGAGAGAGAGAGAGAGAGAGAGAGAGAGAGAGAGAGAGAGAGAGAGAGAGAGAGAGAGAGAGAGAGAGAGAGAGATAGAGATAGAGATAGAGATAGAGATAGAGATAGAGATAGAGATAGATAGATATAGATAGAGAGATAGAGAGAGAGAGAGAGAGAGAGAGAGAGAGAGAGAGAGAGAGAGAGAGAGAGAGAGAGAGAGAGAGAGAGTGAGAGAGAGAGAGAGAGAGAGAGAGAGATAGAGATAGATATATAGAGTGAGTGAGTGAGTGAGTGAGTGAGGGGGGTGATGTTGCACACAATATACATTTAATGTGGTTTAAAAGTGGTTAGTGTGTGTGTGTGTGTGTGTGTGTGTGTGTGTGTGTGTGTGTGTGTGTGTGTGTGTGTGTGTGTGTGTGTGTGTGTGTGTGTGTGTGTGTGTGTGTGTGTGTGTGTATGTGTGTGTGTGTGTGTGTGTGTGTCCCCGCAGAGGCCACTGAGGTTAACTCTATTGATGTCTGAAGTATGCACACAATGAGTATGTATAGTTTCATATGATGGACATCAAATTACCCAATTGTGTTGTTGTCACACATGACTGTGCCATAAGCCACCACATGTCTCAGACATCAATACAGTTAATCATGGATGAGGGTAGAAGAGAGACTGTGATACAGCCTGATATATAAGAAGTGTTTGTGCCTTAAGAGATCCTACATACTTGTATACACAGATAACACACAGCAATGATAGACGTCATTATGATACGATGCACGCTTTTTCAAAGCGCTTCACGTTACCCTTACCTAAAACCACTGCTTTAAAGAAAACTGTAATGTATGTCAAACTGGAACAGACTACCACCAATTTAACCCAGATAACAAGTAAGATCAGTTTAAAGACCAGCAATTATTCAGATTTTTCTTCTTTTTACAGATGTGATATTCTCTGAGGTGATGACTGACTATAATTGTGGTGCTTAACTACAGTATACAGTACATTAAAATGTTATTCTGGAGAGAGTTCAATAATTATTTAATAATGATTTATTCAAACAATTAAATAAATGTTATTGTATTGCTAATTGTAACTGTGTGAATGTACATCATGTGATGGTTCTAATTTATTTTGTGTTTTGTGTGGACCCCAGGTAGAATAGTTGTTTCTATGGCAGCGACCGATGTGGATCCTAAATAAACATAAACATAAAACATAGTTATGTGGAGCAGAGTGTTTTATTGTATATTATTGTATAGCTATTGTATGTTATTGCTATTGTAGATCAATTAATACCTATTGTTACATATTCAAATTATGATTCATGTAAATCATAAATTGACATTAGGGGTGTAACGATGCATCGATTAATCGAAATGCATCGATTCTAATGTGTTCGATTTGATACATCGATTTGAATATGTTAGAATCAATTATAATTGATTTATTTTTATGTTTTATTTTTTTGTGTATTGTTTTTATTGACCTATAGTCCATTCATGCTGAGTGAATCAGTTCCCCCAGCCACATTTGTGTATTCAACATTTCTTGGGGAATTAACTGATAGAACATTTATCGAAAATGTATCGAATCTAATCGTAGTCAAATGAAGAGATTTCATGATGCATTGAATTGTTGCCTGAAGAATCGTAATCAAATCGAAGTGAGGTCGAATTGTTACACCCCTAATTGACATGTATATATTAAACTTAGTGAACCATTTAAAAGTGGTTAGTGTGTGTGTGTGTGTGTGTGTGTGTGTGTGTGTGTGCGTGCGTGCGTGTGTGTGTATGTGTATGACGGTCACACTACAGTAACTGTAATGAAGTCTGAGACTAACTGTATTGTTGTCTGAGACTAACTGACTCATTATATATATTATAGGGTATTATTAATTTATTCATAAGCATGTTTAAATTATTAAATAGTTGTTCTAATTGTAGTCGGGTAACATTAGGTCGCTTCACTGAGCGAAATCTTTCATCATGCAGCATGCAGGGAAAGATAAAACAAATAATTAAAGAAACACCATAATCACCCATGCTAGTCCCCCTCCACACCATGCTAGTCCCCCTCCACACCATGCTAGTCCCCCTACACACCATGTGGTCCCCCTCCACACCATGTAGTCCCCCTCCACACCATGCTAGTCCCCCTCCACACCATGTAGTCCCCCTCCACACCATGTAGTCCCCCTCCACACCATGTAGTCCCCCTCCACACCATGCTAGTCCCCCTCCACACCATGTAGTCCCCCTCCACACCATGCTAGTCCCCCTCCACACCATGCTAGTCCCCCTCCACACCATGTAATAATAATAATAATAATAGATTTCATTTGTAATGCGCTTTACAGTTGCGGGGCAACTCTCAGAGCGCTACAGTTTAGGGACTTAAAAGCTAGCGAGAATAAAGGAAAGAAAGAATATAAAAATAGGCAAGACTAAAACATAAAATAGCAGAGAAACATAGAATAATAAAACTGATAAAATAAATTGGTAAAAGAACATAAAATGTGTGGAGCAAATTTTTTTTGATAAAAGGTCAACAGAAGGCTCTACTAAAAAGGTGGGTTTTGAGGCCTTTCTTAAAAACATCCACAGTCTGTGGTGCTCTCAGGTAGTCAGGGAGAGCATTCCACAGACTGGGAGCGGAGGAGCAAAAAGCCCGATCTCCCATAGTGCATAGATTTGTCCTTGGGCGCTGGAGGAGGTTTGCCTGGCCAGAGCGGAGATGTCGAGAGGAGGAGTGAGGGGTGATGAGTTCTTTGAGGTATAGGGGGGCGTTTCCGTAGATGCATTTGTGGGTGAGCAGGGAGACTTTGAATTCAATCCTGAGTGAGACAGGGAGCCAGTAAAGGGACTTGAGGATGGGGGTGATGTGGTGGTATTTCCGCACTCTCATCAGGATCCTAGCAGCGCTGTTTTGGATACATTGTAGCCTTTGGGTATGTAGTCCCCCTCCACACCATGCTAGTCCCCCTCCACACCATGTAGACCCCCTCCACACCATGCTAGTCCCCCTCCACACCATGTAGTCCCCCTCCACACCATGTAGTCCCCCTCCACACCATGCTAGTCCCCCTCCACACCATGTAGTCCCCCTCCACACCATGTAGTCCCCCTCCACACCATGCTAGTCCCCCTCCACACCATGTAGACCCCCTCCACACCATGCTAGTCCCCCTCCACACCATGTAGTCCCCCTCCACACCATGTAGTCCCCCTCCACACCATGTAGTCCCCCTCCACACCATGCTAGTCCCCCTCCACACCATGTAGTCCCCCTCCACACCATGTAGTCCCCATCCACACCATGTAGTCCCCCTCCACACCATGTAGTCCCCCTCCACACCATGTAGTCCCCCTCCACACCATGCTAGTCCCCCTCCACACCATGTAGTCCCCCTCCACACCATGTAGACCCCCTCCACACCATGTGGTCCCCCTCCACACCATGTAGTCCCCCTCCACACCATGTGGTCCCCCTCCACACCATGTAGTCCCCCTCCACACCATGTAGTCCCCCTCCACACCATGTAGACCCCCTCCACACCATGTGGTCCCCCTCCACACCATGTAGTCCCCCTCCACACCATGTAGTCCCCCTCCACACCATGTAGTCCCCCTCCACACCATGCTAGTCCCCCTCCACACCATGTAGTCCCCCTCCACACCATGTAGACCCCCTCCACACCATGTGGTCCCCCTCCACACCATGAGATCAGTCCTTTCAAGTCGTCTCTCCCACTAACGGCCTAATTCAAGGATCACATCTCTCTCTCCCTCAGTTGTCCCCTGCAGTATCTCTTGGAGACGTGGCCTTCCTTCATCTCTTCCCTTCAAAGTTCCCTCCGTGTGAAGTTGGCCAGGTTACTTTAGCCAGTTGACTGATGTGCGTAATTACACACACTCTCATGTGTATCATAATTCCGGTTCCACGCATGGCTCTCGGTCTCCCATGGCGATGGTAAGTTGAACGGGTATAAATAGCAATTGAATGATTTGCCAGTGAGAAAGCAAAGCAACATTTGATCATATGTTTTTGTATCCATATGACCAATAGCCTGTATCCTGTAGCATCAAGGAACAGAATAGAGCGTTCCCTGTGGAAACAGAATTCATAGTCAGCTATAAAATAATAGGTAATTTGCGTCATTATCCACACTAAAATAGGTTCATAATCGCAGCTACAGTATATTGAGTTTCCCATAGTTGAGAATCTCGGGATAACAACTTAAAAACCCCAGCAATTATAAAATGGGATATGGCTTTTACATGCGCAAAATCATAGATGGAATATCCCAAAATATGCATGCGAACCTGACTCATATCAATGAGCTCAATGCCCCAGGGCACTCCAATACTAATGTGTTATAACGCAGAAATGCCTATAGTCAAAGATGCATTTAATTGACTGAACAGACCAAGACAATAATCACTCAATTATAGCCACAAACTGAATTATAGCCCTTCCCAGGCACCTCCACACAATCCAAAGCAAACAAATATAATACCCTACGTGTGAATAAATGCCTACCACTAAATTAATTTGCCTACTTTCTCTACAATATTGCACACACAAAGACATACGTAGACCTAAAGCTAATAGCAATATATGGTAGCTTACAGCTCGGATTATGTGATCAACTACACACGCGAGTGCTGAATGGACAGCTCCTCAGTAGGCAACATGAGCCCATTACACACCAACGGCAGCCAGACAAAGCAGCACACAGACAAAGTTTGCACTGTCTCTAACTGCACTTCAAACAAAACTGTAGGCTAGGCAAGGGACCTTTACTGGCTGCGTTTTCAACACTAAGCACAATTGATGTCTTACCTAGTTTTTTATTTTTTACAGTTGTCACATCAATGTCCCTTATTTAAGGTTACAGTGACAGTTTTACAGTGAGATCGTCCTCGATGCAGCAGGGCCTGTACTAATCCTGCTCAAAACAGAGACATTTTGCTCTGATGTTGCTGGAGGCAGAGTCCAGCAGGAATTGTTGGAAAAACTTGGGAGTCTCAAACGTCGCCATGGTGTTTCAACTGAATTCTCATCTGGGCCACTCCTTTGGTCGTCTCTCCGCTGGCGCAGCACAAGGTTTCTAACTGGGCCTCAGGGCGTTTTCCTCGTCAATGCAGTCATTTGGGTGCAATCTGGGACAGCTACCTGTCTTATCACAATGTCACAGCATGGCAAATCAGATCTACCAATGTTTTAGGAAAATACACACCATATTACTTTCCTTGTATATGTATTATAATAAGTTAGAACAGTGCACTACAATAAATAATGAATTCTGTGAAATAAAGTCAAACTCAAAAGGTCCTTGCTGAGACACCGGCGGGTACACCTGTCTGTTCTGTGTGACCCGCCTATCTCTCTCCTCCAGCTGCCACTCACACAGCTGCATGGACGGAAACCATTTCTCATCCAGTGGGAACGTGAGGGAGTTAACCCTTTGTTGAACCGGTGGAAACAATATTTGATATGAATGCATCATGTAAATAATATCAAATTAGTGGTGGGGACAGTTTGAGATATCCCCACTGTCCCTACCATAAATCACACCCATGCTTAACACTTTGAGTGCCAGCGTCGAGAATTCTCGTTAGTTCATGCCAACCGTTGAGTGCCAACCGACGAGAAATCTCGTTTTTAATCGCTATTTTTTTTATTATCGATTTCCATTCATTTTTCATCAATCTAGCCTCGCGTTACCAGTGGGGATCTGAGCTCGAACAGGGAAAATACCGCCCCCTATCGTCTCTCCGGATGGTATTGCACCCCATTGGATTGAACTGAATTAAATGGATGGGGAAAAAATAGTCCGGATTCCACATTTTACTTGTCAGGCATGTAATCCGAGCCTATTGCAGTCATCGCCCACCATCAGAACAGCGTGGAATATGTCTTTCGACCACCCAGCGTTGGATCAATAAACGCGATTGATATTTGGAATGGCGATCAGGAATTGGAATAATCTTTTTTGAGAACATCTGATCTGAGGTAAGGAATCTATTTTACCAGTCTTGGGATAATCAGAGCTGTTTTCACCTAACGTCACGGTGACCAATTGCAGCCACTCTTATTGTCTGGGACCAAATACGGCCACGCCCCACTCCCAGCAAAAAGTGGGAATCTCTAGAATGGGTTTGGGGCGGCGCTGTATACGGAAGTAGCTCTCAAGGTGACGATTAGACAACACTTTTTTGTTGTCAGTAGATGGCAGCATTGGTTTAAAATTAAAGGCTGAAAATGTTGAGAACTACAACACTGCATTTCCCAAGAGCGTTAGCACAGGTTGCAGGTCACTGGGATGTGTCTATATTCTCCGACGTGATCTGAACAGCGTTAAACTAATACTGCGACCTCGGTATAGCGACCGTGAATGGCCAACTAATTATCTTAACAAAAGTGCGCTGGTAGCGTTACATATGTTGTCTAAAGGGGGACATATGGTACAATTTAAGATTCTAATGATAATCGGCATATAAAGGACAAGATAAAGCATCGTTAATTTGTAAGAAACCTCAATGAAAACGGCGCAGGGTGCTATTGTTATGAAAATGTGATCGAATCCTATAAAAATGTGGACGCATTTGGCCTATGTTCCGTTATATATCAACGTGTCCCATATGTGTGTGTGTGGCTGTGAGTGTGTGCGTGCTGATCAGGAAATAAGATAATCGATTTTCCAGCCCGCTTCTATAGCGTGCATAAGTACACATATACTATCGATAATCTAGCGATTATTTGAAAACGATTCATAAATAGGCCGGAAAATGACAACGTGTTTTGTGTATTACAGTAAAGCGCGCATAATCTTTTATTTTTTTTTACGTTTAAAAAAACAAGCGTTTTTCAAAATGGTATAAAACGGAAATTAACCGATTAAAAAAACAATCCGTTTCGACAATGTTGACTGCAAACAAGTCAAATTGGGTCTCATTCTCCAAGGACTTACGACAAAAATGGCTTTCTCTTAGGGCCATTTGAGACCTTTTCGGGCCGATTTTGGGATTCACCAACCGTCCCAATAAAACATATATAATTAATATTATATTATAATATATTGTCTATATTCATGTCTTGCCCGAACATGTCTCAAATGGCCCTAAGAGAAAGCCCTTTTTGTCATAAATCCGTTGGAGAATGAGACCCATAAGCGACGGTCGTATTAGACACATAGCCATAATTTAAGATATAGTTTATGCGTTCACAAATGTGAGCGCTCTGTCATTGAATAGAGCGTTGGCACTCTACGGGGTATCTAGGACTGGCACGGCTGGCACGGAAAGTGTTAAACACGAGTGTGTACGCTAAGAAGTGTTGTGTTTGGGTGAAACTCGTTTTTCTGGCAAACGGTTTAGGTGGAAAAAGAGATGGTTAACCGGCTTGTGGGGAAGACGTCACGGGAATACGTGATGGGGGAAGGGGGCATGGCTTCATAGATCCTTGCATCCTCAATGAGGGCAAATGTGTAGGGATTCTGTCAAGACATTTGCAGTAGTTTATTGAACATTTTAGGCAGAAAAAACACACCAAACTAATTGTTAATCAGTATACAACATTTGTATCTTATCTTATCTTTAATTATCGGTCTTTTGTAGGCATATGATGAAACTAAATTAATTAGATAATACACCTTAACATTTTTATTATGAATATCAGCCAATTTGAAGTTGTACAAGATACGTTAAAGAGAGGTCTATATTTTCTGGCGAAATAAAACCAGTGTGTCAGCTACTCCCACTGTACTGTAAAATCCATGTTCCTCTAGTTATGATCTCGCTCCATATTAGGCATAACCTATCCTACAGCCTAACTATTTCCTTTTTCATATTGGCCATGCACTTTTGTAGTTTGTAGAGAGAGAGGGAGAGAATGGAGAAATGTCCCGCTACTGCATTTAACAAGTTTTTCTCAGCCAGAGACTTATGATTCCAAATGATGACAGGAATACAAATAAAGCGGAATCCGTTCTAACCGCAAAAAACAATTAATTTCGACCCGGCTTCTAATATAGACCTAATTTATTTGTCTAAACGTGTAACCCGGTCAGTACGCTTCAGGCTGGCATTCATTGATGCCAGCACACATAAAAACAAATTAAATCAGGCCAAATAAATTGAAATATTGAGCAGAAAAAAAGGTGTATAAATCACGTTTTGCTTAACCTGATTATGATCTTCGTTCAATTAAGATAATCAGACTGAGGTGTTGTTTACACTACAGTTGCAATAGTCTAGTCTGGGGTTATGCCTTAATCAGGTTATAATCAAATATTACTATGCATGTAAATAGAGACAAAATTGGAGCAGCCATTCCCAGACACCCCAAACACCAGACAGAGACATAAAACTGTGAGGAGTGGTCTCTAATGGAGGACACACACACACACGCACACGTACACGTACACGCACACGCACACACACACACACACCCACCCACCCAGATGGCACGTGAACCCGCCACCCACTCTCTCCTCTCACTGAGGTAATTAAGGGAAGGCTGTTGAACAGAGCAGGACAATTAAAGTGATTAAAAAGTCCAGCTTTATCACAGCCCATGGTCCTCCACAAACTCCCATTCACTGTTGCTACGCATTTGTTAGGACCCAATTTAATTTTTTAGGAAACAAACAAAGCACAGGTGGCTAGTTTAGGAACTACAACTTGTTTACATTG